>NW_025963779.1:34704328-34874328 GCF_023055435.1 Haliotis rufescens
TTGGTCACATTACGTCCTATTTGCAACACCTCGATATCTTTACATAGACACAGTGAGTTTCTTCTAACGTTTGTTCGTTGTGGAAATTTTGATGAAAGTCGTGATCCCAGCTTGGCACGGTTGGTACTTGGCGATTGTTGAGGGTAGGTACCAAACTATCGAGGACTTGCCTACAGTTTAAGCAATATGACTACTTTATATGTATAGTGAAAGGGTTCACGGGTTCGCGTATTTGTACAAAGCGGTTGGGTGGTCTGCGTTTGTCTCTCATTCTTTCTGCCCCCAAATTCAAGTTTGTGGTAGTATTTTTTATAGTGGTGGAAAAACAATGAAACTCCTTTAATCCGGTCGGTACCGTGCCCAGTGAGTGAGTATGGGTTTACGCCGCTTTTAGCCACTAGGCTGCAGAGTGAGTGAGTTAGTGACTCAGTGAGTATTATAAATATACCAAATGAATCAAGGATCTGACATTGCATATTATCCGGTTTCCACCCCGCCTGTGCCAAGAAAGTCATTTACTACATCACAAGTGTCTGGAGTGTGTGAGTGAATGAGTTGTTAGTGCACCAACAAGCATTTCACGAAGTGCCCATCAAATCTCTATACACTTCTCTCCCCGCTCTATGTTACTGTCGGTGGACACAGCTCGCAGAACCGTTACAGATGACGGAGAGGGACGACTGACCCGCCTAACTACGTGAGATCACCATCAGCAAACGTCGTCAATGCTGCAGCAAACATACCAGGGCATCGTGACATTCTCCGAGTTTAATATACTGTGTCCCTAGGTGGACTAACAAGTGAAGGAGGTGGTCTTAGCTTGAAGGGTAAAGATTTATACCATCCTTCAGGTTAAAAGGTTGAATAGTGTACAAGTCGACAAACTCCGAAGCTATGACGGTACCTACGGCCTAGACGTCTAACATACAACATATACTATATGTACAGTGTATGTATGCATATATCAGCAGTCTTTACTTGTATTTCATTTAATTTTCTAATTTGAGTAAGTCATGATCATGACCTGTGGCGCTTTGCATCTCGACTCATTGACATCATTGAATGGTTACGTTCGACGTCATAGTCGAAGGCGAACAATTATTATTTCCGACAACCTTTCTTGAACTTCTATTTATTGCACAAAACAACAGTTTAAAACCAATGTCTACGAAGTTTTTAGCTTTTGACACATCTGCTAAAGGCGTGGAAAGGTCTTGATCTAGTAAACCACTTTATAAGGGGCTGAATTTAAGAGTTTAATCACAATGCTTTGTTTAGGGCCTGAACACACCTATTTCGTCGTTGTAACACAACGATAGGTCTAGCGTTAAACAGCGACAACACGAGGAAAACTGCTAGTGTGTGAGAGTGGATTGTCGACCTCCCAAACTCCATTGTCACTATATTGCCGGAAGCCTGATTTGTGTGACGAACATTCACTTGTGTTCGCAAAGCTACAATGAGTGATTGACACTTGGATGCAATCAGTTGAATTGTTTTCCAAAGCGGGTTAGACATGTACAAAATAGCACTGGACCATTAATTGGTTTTGTTTGGCAGGGTTAATATTAAAGCGTTCGTGGATTGATGTGGCAGTTCTACGTATGCAGCAATGTTCTTTTGTACACATCAGAGCTGTGGTTTAGGACATTTTTCAATGCTTCTCTGAGGTGTCGAAACACGGTTCGCAAAACCATTGGTATATTTTCAGGGCGACGCAGAACTTCACATGTACTGACTTGGAAAAAGTTAGGCCTTGATCGTAAGTGGTGGGAGTGGTCCAATGGTTCATGCTTTGGATTGACACGAACTAGAGATGGAAGCACAGTTTAAGACCCATTCATAGTAGCCCCGTTCATTAGTTAATAGGGGCGGTCGGGTAGCCTAGTGGTTAAAGCGTTCGCTCGTCACGCCGAAGACCCGGGTTCGATTCCAGACATGGGTACAATGTGTGAAGCCCATTTCTGGTGTCCCCCGCCGTGATATTGCTGGAATATTGCTTAAAGCGGCATAAAACCATACTCACTAACTCACATTATTAAATAAGCGTATTGAAAACTGGGGCACGTGTGGCACAGTGGTTTAAGGCGACACAAAACACGGTGTGTAGCATTGTGTCTTTTAGCTATCAGGGTCCCCATGGGAATTCAGGGTTAGAATAGGCCCCAACCTATGCTGGTCGTAAGGGCCGACCAAATGGATCGGGTGGTCATGCTCGTCCCGACATGCGTTACACACCCCTATGCCCTTTTACCCCCACCCCAAACACATGTATACCTTTCAACTATATAGACCAGTGTACTGCATAAGAGAAGTCTACTGCAGCAGTGGTCTGACATGACAACAATCCATGCCTTCGAGGTACGAAGCCAGTCTGACCATCCAATACATTATAGCGCCCCTCACCACAAGCATTGGTTCCTGTTGACCTATTCTAATCCGGCTTAAATGCAAGCCACTCTTATTTCCTAATGTTAAACTTATGCCATAACTGACTGGATTGACAGTGGCGGATCCAGGAGGGTCGGGTGAGGGTAAGGGGTCCGCTGCAAAACCATTACCTAACATGATAAAATGATAATTTGGTTGTTAAAGTAAAATTGATAATGGATTTCATGTCGCGTTTGTGACGCAAGTGGACTCCTCACCCAGTTAAAGTATGGGACTTACGATCACCTTAGCGCTAAGATCGCTTTGAGGAACGGGGCACAGGATCCGTCCCTGATTGACGTCAAACAATGCAAGTTACATGGGCACCATTAGGACGCACTGACCCCGGTAATTTACAATTATGTCGTGAGCGTTCCTGAAAGGATGCGATGTCCGCCTCAAATACCAATAAAAGTTGACGAAACTGGTAAACTCAGCCTTAATTCTGGCGCAGCTTCACATGGTGTCGAGAAGGGTGGGAGGGTCCGGCGGTCGTTGACTAATTGACTGACTGTGGCGCAGTGTCAACTTCTCCGCGGCAACTTCGCCCGGGTATATTGGTTGACAAGCACTTTAAACATGACCGCTCGGTTTGGATGTCATAATTCGTGTTGACTTGACACCCGATGTAAACCAAACCTCGTGTTTTGCCGGGTGTCGTGAACACATCTGCTTTTTCTCTAGGCAGTTTTTGTCGACGCCTAACTTGAATACTCCAAACCGTGGACAAGAGACTTGACAAATCGTTAGTGAGTCATCGAACATTGTTCTACCCTGCGGTGTTTCTGCTGTATCCCAGCAGTCAATCAGTCTGGTGCAATCAAACCGGAAGTTGGTGGTAGGAGGAATGTTGCTCACCACCGTGGTTTGTTTGTTTGTTTGTTTGTTTGTTGTTTAATGCCGCACTCGGCAATATTCCAGCTTTATGACGGAGGTCTGTAAATAATCGAGTCTGGACCAGACAATCCAGTGATATATATTATGAGTATCAATCCACGCAATTGGGAAGATGACATGCATCAACCAAGTCAGCGAGCCTGACCACCCAATCCCGTTAGTCACCTCTTACGACAAGCATAGTCTTTTACGGCAAATATGGGTTGCTGAAGATCTAATCTACCCCGGATCTTCACGGGTCTCCCCACCGTGGTACGATCATAAACAGTGTTGAGACACACATCCTAACCTACTATGCAGAATACAATGTAAATGTAGATTAGCATTTATAGTCAGATTTAAATTCTAGTTTTGAAGGATTATTTCGGCATTATTAGTATTACTTGTTTACTTGCTTTGTTCGGATGAAAACATGGCGAATAGCTGCGAAAGGCTCTCTCACATACTCACTCACTCGCTCGGCCGCCCGCTCACCAATACACCCACCCACACCAAAACATATACCCACACACTCACTCACCCAACCACTCTGTAGCTAGTTTAATCAGTCAAGAGTGGCCGATTTGATATACGATCTTTATTCTTGCATTTGGTACCCGGGACAACAACTGAATCCTCTACGGGTCATTATTGGTGAGTGAGTTGGGTTTAACGCCGCTTTTCACAGTATTCCAGTTATATCACTGCGTGTCAGCCCAATGTGGGAGGAAAATCCGAAGTGATGCAGGTCTCAGACGTTTATCAGTTTTGGTGAAACCCATGGGCACAGGTATGGTGCTGACAAACCTAGAAACACAGTCGGGGCTAACCGGGACTCGAACCAACGACCACAGGTTTCTGGCGTGTCCAAAGGTCGCAACTCTGCATAGCGAATCGCGGCGCCTCAGGCGACTGGGCCACCCGTGCCCCCGGGTCATTATTAGTGAGTGAGTTGGGTTTAACGCCGCTTTTTACAGTATCCCAGTTATATCCAATTCACTCACTCACTTATAATGGCTCGGGGAGGAAAGCCCGAAGTGATGCAGGTCTCAGACGTTTACCACTTCAGTGAAACCCACGAGCACGGGTATGATGCTGACAACCCTAGAAACATAATCGGGGTGAACCGGGATTCGAACTCACAATCATAGGTTCCTGGCGTGCCCAAGGGACGCAACTCTACACAGCGAATCGCGGCGCCTTAGACGACTGGGCCACCCCGGGTCATTATCAAATGATGTTACTGTTTATGAACCTTTAAAAGTAACATGAGTTTTAGTTTTGACGATTCAAATGAAAGAATAAGTACTAATGTTAAGATCTCATGAGAGCGATCAATACTGTATATACCACTGGCGTCTAGATTTTATCCCAAAGGGAGGTAACTGATTGTAACTGTAAAGCAACTGGTCATTCAAACTCCATGATCTATTTTCTGACCAAAGATAAACAGTTCACAGGCGTTATTCCGTCAAATACTACTTCGTATACCTGTGATGCGCAAAAATGGCTTGTCCCCTTCAATCCCCCACACGGTGTCTGTCATCTTGCATCTGATTGGCTGAGACAGGGTCGAGAGGGCGTGACGTTCCAGAGTACTTAATAGGCTTAAATAGCTCGACAAGCAGAATGAAGAGTATCGCAGTTCCCGGATACCTTTAACGACGGAGTTTACTGGAGTGGGTTTTGTTGTTTAAGACCAAGTGCTACAAGGTAAGAATACACGCTTTAACGTATTTTTGTTATTTTTACATACTTGGATTATTTTTATTCAACGGTACCAAACAAAATCTTGTGAAATGAAAATATCACAAGATTATTATTTTTATCATTGCTTATAGCAAAATTGGTATATAAATGCAAGCCATTTGGCTACAAGGCACATCGCCATGTAAATATGAAACCGATGCAGCTATCGTAGGACAAAACATGTACCTTGGTATAAATGATATATTTCAAATAAACTCAGATATTTATTATTTTCAATCAAATGGGAAAGTAGCCACTGTAATATCATTATTGCTCGGGGGCGGTGGGGCAGCCTAGTAGTTAACGCTTTCGCTCGACACGCCGAAGACCCTCGTTCGATTCCCCACCTGGGTACAATGTGTGAAGCCCATTTCTGGTATCCCCCGCCGTGATATTGCTCGAAAATTGGTAAAAGCGGCTTTAAACCATACTCATACATTATTGCTAACACAAGCCTCGCGTTGAAATGTCCAACTACCTCTGAATAATGTACGTTAATGTAACAAAGGTTACACAAACCAACTGGCCCCGTGTCCCCGAAACCCGTTGATGAAAGTTGCAGAAAGAAAATGTTTAGACCAAATGTCAACTTAAATTTGTAGAATTCTGAGAGTGAATCACTGGGTTAACCCGTATACTTATATACGTAAACACTTTAACCTTTTAAACAAGTTTTCTTACGCCGTGCAGTGTTTGTTACAAAAACGTGTTACGCACCGTTGTTACATTAGTATAAGTCAAGCCCAATATAATTAGTTGTTGTACAGATACAACCCCTCCTCCTGTAACTATTAGCTGTAAATAACTGTTTTCAGTTACCATTTATCTGTATTTACCTTAATATGGAGTTTTTGGCTATGTTTGTTTTCTCCTACTCGCAACGATTTGACTGAAACTATATAGTCGGGGTACGGGGGATGTGGCATTTATGTTCAACGCTTTCCCAAAATGCCAGTAACCATGTTTGTTGTATGAAATGTGGCATTAAGAGGCGACCAACGGTGGTCAGGCCCGCTGACTTGGTTGATGACTTAGGGCAACTGCTCATGACATCAATCACTGGATTGTCCGGTCCAGACTCAATTATTTACAGACCGCCGTCATATAGCTGGAATATTGCTGAGTGCGGTGTTAAACAACAAACAAACAAATCGTTTGCTGGAAATGCTGTTTTCATGCTTGTTGTCCTGAGAGTGTTGATGAAATATCATGTCTACCTTTACACACCATTCTCTCGACTCTGTACACTTTCATTTATAAACTAACACTGTATTAACGGGGGAATGTAATTATTATGATAATTATACAGCATTGTCTCATTCTCGGTTTTTTTCTATACGTTTGTTTCAGGTTCCACCATGAGGACATACATATTGGTGCTCCTGGCCTTGGCGTGTCTCGCGCTGCACGTGACAGGTAACCATGGCGACCAACACGTTCCTCACGTTCGACTGTCGTCTGGACACGCACCTCGGAAACACTCCAGCCCTAAACCTCCTTCTCACCGATAATTAGGTCAAAACAGATCGCAATGTCAAAGGCTAATATTTCGTGAACATGAACCGTAAATTACAGAGACAAATAGAACGTACTAGATCACAACAAAGTATAAAAAGAGTTTGTTGAATTAGTTAATAAAAGCAACATATGTCAAACATATTTTCGATTGATAAATAACGTTCTGAAATTATGTATCTGTAGATTTAAGACGTGTATATTCAGGTTCAACTTTTTAACAACAACATACAAGAATATCATGAATTCACCCTGGCCTCATCGTGATCGTAAGTCTGCGTTAACGTAGAGAGTATTAGCGCTGAAACCGCTTTGTGAAACGGGTCCGATATTATCAAAAATATCTTGATTAAGACATTCATCAGTGACATCATCTGAAGGGGGGCGGTCGGGTAGCCTAGTGGTTAAAGCGTTCGTTCGTCACGCCGAAGACCCATGTTCGATTCCCGACATGGGTACAAGGTGTGAAGCCCATTTCTGATATTGTTGGAATATTGCTAAAAGCGGCGTAAAACCATACCCACTCACTCAGCTGAAGGAAAAAGAAAGCGGGAAGAAAGAGGCATATGGTCAATGTGTTTTATTTCACGACATTGCACTTTATATACAGGGTCTTTAACGACGTTCTTCTCTTGGTAAGAACACCATCCAGCAATACCTCTGCTTTTTGTAATGTGAGCTACGCGATCAATGTCTTGAACCTAGAAAGGAAACTCCCATCGAGCAACATGTCGCCAGGATTATTCGAAAATGTCATTCATTTCCCATTACGTTTATTGTGTTATTATAGCCTAGAGCGTTTTCTCCATATTGCACATACATGTATTCATTGCTAACACTTTTATAAGGTAAAAGCTATGTGCAATAAGGTGAAAACGCTTCACAGGGAAAATGATATTTAAAACGTGATACGAAGGAGAATTTATGGATGTCAACTTCTTAATTATGTTTCGGAGTTAAGCTTACTCCTTCATCAGGCGACATTTTATCGATCCGAATTGCGTGGATCGATGCTCATGATATTAATCACTGGAATGTCTGGTCCAGACTCGATTATTTACAGACCGCTGTCAAACAGCTGTAATATTCCTGAGTGCGGCGTTAAACAACAAATAAACAAACAAAACATCAGGCGAATGATGACCTGACGAGTAAGCTTAACTCCAAAGCATTGTGTTCCTCATAACAAAGAAGTTGACCTCCATAAATTCTCTTTCTTATGTGTATCACTAAATGCCACTCAAACCGTCATGATTTCTCTGTGCGTACATATGTAGTTAAAGCTCTCTGTACGTACATATATGGTTATATGTTCAATGTGGTGAAAACGTCTAGGGAGAAAATGATACTAAAGACGTGATGTTTTCTCTGTACGTACACAGACGCATTCATTAATACCATTTTATATGGTAAAATCCGTATACGTTCAGAGAAAACATATATACGTTAAAACTGATTGCGTTTTAGGGGCTTGTTCTTTACGTCACACTGACGTTGTTTTATACGACAACACGCAAGCGCAAACGTTGTGGTAACGCCATGACGTGATCGTTTCAATACACTACCACCATCATCATCGCACAGACAGAGGGTACGCCTGTTTCATCAGGGTGACCCACATGCACGTAACATTTGAAGTTGTACCAGCTTTTCTAAGTTTAATGAAAACCTATGTCAGGCACAAAAGACGTCAAGCGGGCATGTTGACTAAACGGTACTAAAGCCTGCAATGAGTTTTTAAATTAAACTTTCACAAACACCCCAGTTTAATTTGTAGGTGTTTGCCCATTTTCGGACCTTCGTGCTGAAAAAGGTAAGTATTTTCGTGGATGCTTAAAGGGCAAGTTCACACGGAAATGAACCTATTTTTCTTGTACTTTTTCCACATTAAAAGTGTTAACCTAGAGGTGTCAAAGACAAAAATATAAAAATATCACAATTAATTAACATATTTTTCGCATTAAAACGATTTATATTTTTCACATTTACCAAGTGTTCTATTTCCACAACAAAAACACCATGGCTTATGCCCCTTGCAATATGACGTCATTGGTGCCAATTGATAAACATTATGACGTCATCATGCTTTGTTAGAGCCGCTTCACGTGGTGTAGGTCCAGGTGTGTGATTCTAGCGTCTCAGATGCCAGCCAGCATAGTGTTATGCTGAGTCACCACTGCGCCGGATTGTGTCGTAGGCCATGTTGTTTTACCGCAAACTGGTACTTGATATCTTTTGCGTTGAAAATAGACAGGGACCCAGTTGAATTGGCACCAATTACGTCATAATCTAAGGGGGATAACTCAGGCATGTTTAGCTCGAAAAACGAAGGCCTCATAACGGCATATCATTTTCACACTATTGTGAGCTTCCTACTTTCACTGTGAAAAAATGAGTGTATATTTTCAAACACAGATACTAATTAATTCTAAAATTGCGTTTTGTTTAGAAAAAGAAAGAAAGTGATTTTTGCGTGTACACTTCCCCTTTAAGTCTTAAGAATCAGGTTCATGAAGCGAAGTGTTGCACTCACATGTTTTGTTTATTCAACTCTCAAAAAGATATACATTCTTCTTATATTTTAAATGTATTGTTTCTGTTCATGTTCGATGTTAAGTGTAATTTCCTCGACGTTGAAAGAACTGAATGTGCGTTGTTAACGATACCCCGAAATTTCGTAACGCATATAATATACTATTCCACTGAAGGGGGATAGTTTAAGATTTCACATCGCCGTGTTTTTGTTGCAAATTTAATTGAATATTGTACACAAAGAAATCGAATGAGTTTGGATTTGTAAAGAGTTATGGCACAATGAAAATTAAACATTACTCTCAAAAAAGAATTAAAATGCAATATATTTAAAGACTTTTCCAACGACTACCGTACAATCATGCTAAGTAGTCCGACTGACCACGCTGTCACTATTTGCCCACATGCCTGGCCAGTCGGGTGTCACTGACCCTCTCTCCAGGAATGACCGCCACGTTGATGGAGGGGACAAAGCAAAGACTGTTTTAATGGTCAACGTAATTCCTGGTATTTACATTGAAAGGATCAATGACTACTGACTACATAAAGTCAGAGAAGCATGTTCGCAGCGCGGGTACCACCTGAACTGCCAATACACCATGTCCTTGTGATAGACGTATAATATGAGGGTTAAATGTTGAACTAAATTACCGCAAAGACTATTTAGTTTTTTCATCTATCCTTGTCACCTGCTGAAACACCCCAACTCACCCTCATCCCATCTCCATCCCCGTTCTGGCCCCAGTTGGAGATGAAGGAGTGTGAGATCATCCGATTTGGTAAAACGTCGTTAATTCGAAATCCTCTGCACTGTAGAATATGTATGTTTTAGCAGTGTGAGACAAACGGAGTTCCGATGGTATTTAATAGGACCGATAGACATTCGGCACGGACCATACCATTTTATAAAATTCGATTTAAGGATGAGGTACCGAATACTAAAAAATAAGGACTTACAGAAGAGAAGAATGTCGATACTTGACATAATTCATGAAGTAAAATATACATTGTAACTGTATTCATATCAACAACAAAAACTATCAAAGGCCAGAAGTTCCAGTTGAGACTTAAGTGTAAGTTTTAAACTATACATTCTTCAAAGGTGTTTACTAAAATTATCAGTTCTCGTGGTTTGTGTATGTACGAATCTCTTTTAGTCTGTCTCACAGTCCCTGAACCATATATTTTCCCTTCCGCCCATCCCTTACTGTAATGCTATAAGCTTTAAATGAAGCAAGCCCATGTTACTGAGGGTCATTTTCAATTTAAACGTTTGTGCTCGTTTCTATCAAAATAGAAACAAATCCTACCTCAGATGCACACATTTACCCAGGGGGCAAAATGTACCCTGAGGGGACAATTTCGTCATATAAACATGCTTTTTAAATTTACCCCAGGGGATTATATACCCCAACTCGATAGGTGGGGCACATTTCGTACCCCTGGAAGTAAAATACTTCCTGGGGCAAAGTTGTGCATATATAAACTAGGCTTTAGCGTTTGTTTAGACCGTCTTATATATTTCGGATTCTAGTATCATATAGTGTTCTCAACAGCCAATAATTTGAAAATGTCTGTGGCATGCATCAACAAATGCACATGATGTCAAACAGCTGGCTATGTTTATCAACTATATAAACATCCGTGAAGATCCGAGTTAGAATTGGTCTTCAGCAACCCATGCTTGTTGTGAGAGGCGACTAACGGGATTGGGTGGTCACGCTCGCTAACTTGGTTGATGCATGTCATCGTATCCAAGTTGCGTAGATCAAGGTTCAAGATATAAATCACTGGATAGTCTGGTCCAGACTCGATTACATACAAACCGCCGTCATATAGCTGGAACTATTGCTGGTATTAGTGCGGCGTTAAAAAAACAACAAACAAAATACTATACAAGCTGTTTATCTACTATACGAAATGGCCATACTAATAAGAACATGACCGACGACATATATTCTTCATGTAATAAATAATATACATAAAATGGTTGTTGCAGGACAGGATAAGAAGATGTTCTGCTACTACAGCAGTGACGCCAGGTGGCGCAGCGACTACGGCCGGTTCCAACCGGGCGACATCGACCCCTTCCTGTGTACACACGTCATCGTGGCTTTCGCAAAGGTGTTGCCATGGGGACTAGGACCCAACGTTGAAGGGGATGAAAAACCTAGTGGCTGGAATGGTCAGTAAAATAATTCTCTTAATTTTCTGTAAATTATATATATACCATGTCTGTCACTATAATTCTTCTCCTAGTACTACAACTACTACTACAACTGCAACTGCGACTTCTACAATTGCTTCAACTTTATTTACAGATGTTGAATATTTTCAGTTGGTACTTATTAGGAATTCACCAATAACTATAATACATGTACCGAATAGAAAGTGTAGCACTGGGCTGGCGATGAACGCCATATTGTCGCAATTCACATATTTCCCGTTTGAATGTTTCGAAAGTCGAATTGCATCATGCGGCCGTAGAAAAGCTTTCGCTGATTGGTAGTCCATGATTATTTGAGTATTTGGACTAAAATACCATCTTCGGAACACCATCTTCAATAGCAACACGTATCTTCAAATTATTTTTTGGGAAACAATGCTTCAGGTGTTTTTCTTGTTGTGTCAGTCCGTTATTTTCATTGTTTTTTGTACTTTTATGCATCTTCAAAATGTTTCATTTCATCATAGAGACCATTCTAAGAAATTTCTCTTAAAAACATATGACTGGCTTTCCTGGCAGTCGCCTCCTTTCGCCAGCACTCTATTGAGGTGACTCAATGAATATTGTGGTCAGTCTCGTTGATTTGGTTGAATGCGTGTCACGGTACATTAACGGCATGGATCGATTAAACAATATCCAATATCTAAAAAGAGTGGTTTTGTGTTTTTGTCACATATAATAACACCAACTTCAATGTTTTCAGCATTATACGCCAAGACCGCTGCTCTTAAAAAACGAAACCCTAACCTGCGCGTGTTGCTTGCGGTGGGGGGATGGAAGGAAGGATCGAAGCCGTTCAAGAAAGTCATAGAAACCGAGAACACGATATCCAAGTGGGCCGAGAACGCTGTCGCTTTCCTCCGCCAGCACAACTTGGACGGGATGGACATGGACTGGGAGTTCCCAGGGGTCAGAGGCAGCGTCCCTGCCGACAAATACAAGTTTACCATCTTATTGAAGGTACGCGTCCATATCTAGTGTCTCCTCCGACAAATACAAGATTACCTCCTTATTGAAGGTACACGTCCATATCTAGTGTCTCCTCCGACAAATACAAGATTACCACCTTATTGAAGGTACGCGTCCATATCTAGTGTCTTCTCCGACAAATACAAGATTACCTCCTTATTGAAGGTACACGTCCATATCTAGTGTCTCCTCCGACAAATACAAGATTACCACCTTATTGAAGGTACGCGTCCATATCTAGTATCTCCTCCGACAAATACAAGATTACCACCTTATTGAAGGTACGCGTCCATATCTAGTGTCTCCTCCGACAAATACAAGTTTACCACCTTATTGAAGGTACGCGTCCATATCTAGTGTCTCCTCCGACAAATACAAGATTACCACCTTATTGAAGGTACGCGTCCATATCTAGTGTCTCCTCCGACAAATACAAGATTACCACCTTATTGAAGGTACGCGTCCATATCTAGTGTCTCCTCCGACAAAAACAAGATTACCTCCTTATTGAAGGTACACGTCCATATCTAGTGTCTCCTCCGACAAAAACAAGATTACCTCCTTATTGAAGGTACGCGTCCATATCTAGTATCTCCTCCGACAAATACAAGATTACCACCTTATTGAAGGTACGCCACCATATCTAGTGTCTCCTCCGACAAATACAAGTTTACCACCTTATTGAAGGTACGCGTCCATTTCTAGTGTCTCCTCCGACAAATACAAGATTACCACCTTATTGAAGGTACGCGTCCATATCTAGTGTCTCCTCCGACAAATACAAGATTACCACCTTATTGAAGGTACGCGTCCATATCTAGTGTCTCCTCCGAGCAATACAAGATTACCACCTTATTGAAGGTACGCGTCCATATCTAGTGTCTCCTCCGACAATTACAAGATTACCACCTTATTGAAGGTACGCGTCCATATCTAGTGTCTCCTCCGACAATATCTAGTGTCTCCTCCGACAAATACAAGATTACCACCTTATTGAAGGTACGCGTCCATATCTAGTGTCTCCTCCGACAAATACAAGATTACCACCTTATTGAAGGTACGCGTCCATATCTAGTGTCTCCTCCGACAATTACAAGATTACCACCTTATTGAAGGTACGCGTCCATATCTAGTGTCTCCTCCGACAATATCTAGTGTCTCCTCCGACAAATACAAGATTACCACCTTATTGAAGGTACGCGTCCTTTTTAGTGTCTCCTCCGACAAATACAAGATTACCACCTTATTGAAGGTACGCGTCCATATCTAGTGTCTCCTCCGACAAATACAAGATTACCACCTTGTTGAAGGTACGCGTCCATATCTAGTGTCTCCTCCGACAAATACAAGATTACCACCTTATTGAAGGTACGCGTCCATATCTAGTGTCTCCTCCGACAAATACAAGATTACCACCTTATTGAAGGTACGCCACCATATCTAGTGTCTCCTCCGACAAATACAAGTTTACCACCTTATTGAAGGTACGCGTCCATATCTAGTGTCTCCTCCGACAAATACAAGATTACCACCTTATTGAAGGTACGCGTCCATATCTAGTGTCTCCTCCGACAAATACAAGATTACCACCTTATTGAAGGTACGCGTCCATATCTAGTGTCTCCTCCGAGCAATACAAGATTACCACCTTATTGAAGGTACGCGTCCATATCTAGTGTCTCCTCCGACAAATACAAGATTACCACCTTATTGAAGGTACGCGTCCATATCTAGTGTCTCCTCCGACAATTACAAGATTACCACCTTATTGAAGGTACGCGTCCATATCTAGTGTCTCCTCCGACAATATCTAGTGTCTCCTCCGACAAATACAAGATTACCACCTTATTGAAGGTACGCGTCCTTTTTAGTGTCTCCTCCGACAAATACAAGATTACCACCTTATTGAAGGTACGCGTCCATATCTAGTGTCTCCTCCGACAAATACAAGATTACCACCTTGTTGAAGGTACGCGTCCATATCTAGTGTCTCCTCCGACAAATACAAGATTACCACCTTATTGAAGGTACGCGTCCATATCTAGTGTCTCCTCCGACAAATACAAGATTACCACCTTATTGAAGGTACAATGTCTTTGTAAGTATATTCCCAAATAAGAAATTTAACGCCCTTTCCTTCCATATATAAACCGTTTGAGCACATCTAGTGCTTGCTGCCTTGTTTTATCCCATGACCTTCCGGCTGCATCAATATAAACTACATGTATCCTTCAAAACAAACTGACAAAAACCTGCTAAATAGTTTATTCTCAATGTTGGTGTCAAGCTGGATCCAATTAACCAAATTGCTATGGAAAATCCGTAAACAAACAGAGGATACAAGCGCCTTCTTATAAAAGTCACGTTTCAGGGCGGGGTAGTGAGGGAGAGGTCAAGATGAGATCGAGGCTCGGTAAACATGGCGAACAGGTCTCACCTACCGAAAACCGACCTGTCAATGTCGTAAAATTGACGGGATGTAAAGGCGGCCATGTGCGTTTCACACCTAATCACCAAATTAACTTCTCTGTTGGTAATCTCGCAACGTGATCCGTCGAATTCGATTAATTGTAAGAGAAACAAGAATTCCTATAAATCTTTAATAAGTAGTAAAGCTTCAGAAAGAAAGAAATCTGAAATAAATTTAAAGGAATTTAAGAGAGAGAATGAAATGAATAAAATGAATTAATGTTCTCGTTTAATAAATGATTTGGTTGATTTTTCATGTTCACAGTTTATAGTTCATATCTGTTTTATGTTATGGTTCGTCATGATCAGTTAAACATTAACAAATCGCAAACATAACGTTGAATAAATGACGGGAAATTTCCCAAAATCTGTGGACGTTATTTTCTTCCAAAATATGACAAACATCGGTTTTGTTCATTTGAGTATGAAATTTCGGCTTCAACTATAACGCTCGTATATGTATGTGATAGATGCTAATTCGTGAATGGACGTTTTTCGTTTAGACGTTTCAGGAAAAACTCCAAGAAGAGGCTAGGCAGACAGGGAATGAGAAAATGATACTGACGTTGGCTACTGCTGCAGGGCTTTTCTTCATTGACAACGCCTACGAAACGACGAAAATCCACAAGTGAGTTATATATTAACTGTTGAAGGTGGTATTCAACATTAATCCTATGCATATACACATTTGTTTATGGGTAAGGATTCAATGAATTCAAGTTGGATATGAGTATATGATGGCGTCAGATGTTGGTTTAGGAGACTGAATTCAATCTATTATTGAGCCTTGTATTGCGTTGTTGAAAATATATATCATTACTTATCTTCTTTTGTGTTCAAATAAATATATAAATATATCAAGCTTTCGACCTCCGGGCTTTCCTCAGGCACACTCGACCCGGGGTAGAACAGGCCTTCAGCAATCCATGCTTGCCGTAAAAGGCGACTATGCTTGTCGTAAAAGGCGACTAACGGCATCGTGTGGTCAGGCTCGCTGACTCGTAGCGCCACCAGTAATTATTATGAATTATGTCCCTTCTGAACCTCTCCTATGGACCAATCCCATTCCACCACTTGCATTTGTTTCTAACAAAATGGCGGCGCCCTGTCAAGACGATCTGATCGATAATCAATCTCATTAAAATCATAACCTATTCCTCATTGTCCTATAAGGCTAAAAAAAATAATAATCTTGGTTCTCAGGCACCGTCCGCATCACCATTAAGCACTGCCATACAATCTCAACTATTTATTAGACATTCCGGAATGTTCGTTTGTTCAATTTTCAAATTTTTAATCGAGAACTGTGTCAAGATATTTTTCAAGCCTAGTCTGAAATGGAAGTCGCCAGGTCGCCAGGGTGCCGTAAAGCTCGAGAAAGGTGCTTTCTAATTGGCTGATGTCGACTTCTGGGTAGTCATTTTAGTGGTTGGTCAAAGTTCGCGAAATGGCGTTCTGACGTGACCCGTAATGGGATGTCCTCAGATCTTTGTTTAGCGATAGCGAGAACTAAGATCTGATTTTAATGAGATTGGAACTATATTGTGATAAAACGGGTCTTACATCGCGAAGTGCATCAGATCATGCGAGAACCTTGATTAAAAACATGAAAAGGTTTGGAAAATATCTTTTGACAACGAGTTGGCGGTGCACATGCTTTGCAAATCCTGCAATCGACCGAAATCTGTACGACAGTTAACGAACCGGATTTCGATTTCGTTGCGAGATTTTGATTGGACTGTGCATTGACTCGTTAGTCCACCTTAAATGTAACTCCAAAATACCAGTCTAGTTCGGCAGGGGTGGAAACTGGACTTTTATACCCAGTTAACTCGCTTGCCTCGGGAAGATGTTTTCATGGCGACAGATATCTCGAACATATGCTGTTGATGACGCTATTCTATTCATCCAAGTATATCTCGAATATATGCTGTTGGTGACGCTATGCTATTCATCCAAGTATATCTCGAATATATGCTGTTGGTGACGCTATGCTATTCATCCAAGTATATCTCGAATATATGCTGTTGGTGACGCCGTGTTATTTCAGATATCTCGATTATATGCTGTTGGTGACGCCATGTTATTTCAGATATCTCGATCATATGCTGATGGTGACGCCGTGTTATTTCAGATATCTCGATTATATGCTGTTGGTGACGCTGTGTTATTTCAGATATCTCGATTATATGCTGATGGTGACGCCGTGTTATTTCAGATATCTCGATTATATGCTGTTGGTGACGCCGTGTTACTTCAGATTTCTCGATTATATGCTGATGGTGATGCCGCCGTGTTATTTCAGATATCTCTATTATATGCTGATGGTGACGCCGTGTTATTTCAGATATCTCGATTATATGCTGTTGGTGACGCCGTGTTATTTCAGATATCTCGATTATATGCTGATGGTGACGCTGTGTTATTTCAGATATCTCGATTATATGCTGCTGGTGACGCCCTGTTATTTCAGATTTCTCGATTATATGCTGATGATGATGCCGCCGTGTTATTTCAGATATCTCTATTATATGCTGTTGGTGACGCCCTGTTATTTCAGATTTCTCGATTATATGCTGTTGGTGACGACGTGTTATTTCAGATATCTCTATTATATGCTGATGGTGATGCCGCCGTGTTATTTCAGATATCTCGATTATATGCTGTTGGTGAAGCCATTTTATTTCAGATATCTCGATTATATGCTGATGGTGACGCCGTGTTATTTCAGATATCTCGATTATATGCTGTTGGTGACGCCCTGTTATTTCAGATATCTCGAATATATGCTGTTGGTGACGCTGTGTTATTTCAGATATCTCGATTATATGCTGTTGGTGACGACGTGTTATTTCAGATATCTCGATTATATGCTGATGACGCCGCCGTGTTATTTCAGATATCTCGATTATATGCTGTTGGTGACGCCGTGTTATTTCAGATATCTCGGTTATATGCTGATGGTGACGCCGTGTTATTTCAGATATCTCGATTTTATGCTGATGGTGACGCCGTGTTATTTCAGATATCTCGATTATATGCTGTTGGTGACGCCCTGTTATTTCAGATATCTCGATTATATGCTGTTGGTGACGCTGTGTTATTTCAGATATCTCGATTATATGCTGTTGGTGACGACGTGTTATTTCAGATATCTCGATTATATGCTGATGATGACGCCGTGTTATTTCAGATATCTCGATTATATGCTGTTGGTGACGCCGTGTTATTTCAGATATCTCGATTATATGCTGATGGTGACGCCGTGTTATTTCAGATATCTCGATTATATGCTGTTGGTGACGCCGTGTTATTTCAGATATCTCGATTATATGCTGTTAATGACGTACAACTATCATGGGCTGTGGGAAAAGAACATCGGGCACCATAGCAGCATCACTCCTAGCAAAGCGGACGATGGGGAGAGAAAGAGTCTGTGTCAGGTGCGTCAACGTCGTGGGCTACATTCTGAGAATAATAAAATAAACTTACAGTTATCAAGATTGGAGATGCAATTCTGAAGTGCAGACAGTTACAACGAAATACTTCTTTGTCTGAACAAACACTATTTCTTTACAGTGCCAAGAAATAAGGAAGACATTTTCATAATAGTATGTACCCTTTGTGAAGATCATACTTCAGGATTGAAAAAGTATCGTTCTATCTGTATTCGTAGTACAAGGTAAACAAGGTACAACTAAGGTATACCGTATGTTAAGATGTTACGTTAGACTGGTAAGTAGACCATACTGAGATCTATACAGCCCATGGTAGTTTCTCTGTGTTCCAGTATAAGACTGAACTCACAGATGTCTGGACTACAGTATACGGTAGTATCTCTGATGTCCTGTTCCATTATTAGTCTGAACTCACAGATGTCTGGGCTACAGTATACGGTAGTATCTCTGATGTCCTGTTCCATTATTAGTCTGAACTCACAGATGTCTGGGCTACAGTATACGGTAGTATCTCTGATGTCCTGTTCCAGTATTAGTCTGAACTCACAGATGTCTGGGCTACAGTATACGGTGGTATGTCTGATGTCCTGTTCCATTATTAGTCTGAACTCACAGACATCTGGGCTACAGTATACGGTGGTATGTCTGATGTCCTGTTCCAGTATTAGTCTGAACTCACAGATATCTGGGCTACAGTATACGGTGGTATGTCTGATGTCCTGTTCCAGCATAGTCTGAACTCACAGATGTCCGGGCTACAGTATACGGCAGTATGTCTGATTACAGAATTGGACAGTTCAGTTCTGGAAGCAGCAGGGCGTGCCCAATGAGAAGCTAATCCTCGGCCTGGCCACCTACGGGATGAGCTACACCCTCATGAACCCGAGCAACACGTGGATCGGGGCGAACGCCACTGGGGGAGGCAAAGGGGGCAGGATTACCAAGGAGCCGGGGATCCTTGCCTACTATGAGGTGGGTAACTGACACGAGCCTCGGTCTATATCATCTATCATTAAGTCTTCCTTCAGAAACAAAGCGATATTTCATGCTCTTAGACCCATGTCTGGATTGTTCATTCGGGTCCATTTTGAATTTAAATAAATAAACTAAAAATAAAATGATTGGTCATTCAGCATCTTCTCGTTTGTTAAACTTCTTTTCTGAACATAAACCTTTTTGGGGTGATTTTTTCAAAAGGCTTATATGGCAATAGTTTCCATCATTATTTCCCCCTGTGTTCCCTGTGAAGATGCTGCTCAGTAGGTAATAAGGAACATTGCCACCACATTGGTATTCCGCACTGTATTCCAGATCTGTGAAAACATCAGATTCAACTCGTGGACGAAGGAATGGATCGAGGAGCAGAACTCCCCATACGCCTTCGGCGGGGACCAGTGGGTGGGATACGATGACGTCAACAGCATTGGGATCAAGGTGGGCGACGCTTCGGCTAATATCCAGCACTATTCACTACTATGAAATTACTGATGTCTCAGTGACAGTTAACCATTATTGCTCTTACAAACCAAAAAAACAAAAACGACAGGCGTCCCCAAAATGATCGCCACTGAGGGAATTCCCCTTACTGTGGTTAAACTGGGTTCCCGGTGTTGACGCGCTGCGTAATTTCAACAATTATACCGATCGGGCCAACGCCCAGCATGCCCGCTCCTGCCTTTGGTTTGTTAATAAATTACCTAGGTTTTTTCATCCTTCACTGTGATTACCATCATTGATTACTGCGTCCACAACTTATGTGTCCTCGGTAGGTGATGCCTTCAGTTGTTTACTCAGGGAATAATGCCTGACTGGCATTTATTGCGTGGAATCGGGTCGAGGGCCGCTTGGTGTTCTTTTTATTCAACAGGATGTCAGTAATTAAACGCAAGTTACCGATTGTTAATTGTTATTTTAATTATTCACAATATCAAGATTAAGGTTCGTTTCACACATTCAACAATGTATGCAATGTTGTTATTTTTGTAGGATTACTAGAAATAGCAGAAGTAGTATATGAATACGGGCTGAGAATCATAAGATAGATAAACGCGCCAAAAGCATCAAACGTAGAGAACAGTTGTCGCCGCTGCGCCGTAGCTTAAGACCACGCCCCCAAATACGTTTGTTTTGGAAGTCGATTACGGAGCATGTGATTTCAGCACATTCACTTGGACATTTAAGTACTTTCTATGAATATTATGATTTTGTCTCTCTCGGAAATTGACTAAATGTACCCTGGAAAATTGAAATTCGCCACAAAATCGCAATCATTTTTTTCACTTACTTTGAAGATTGTTTCCCTTCATTGCGATAAGCAATGGTTTTTATTTTAAAGTTAATAGTCTGAGGCGCCACATCTCACTGTACAGAGTTGCGTCCCTTACCTTCATTGTCTGTCGGTTTAAATCCAAGTTTTGCCCCGGTATAAATCCTAGTATTGACTCTTGACTTTCAGCACCAACCGAGCACGTGGAAGTCGAAAGCATCAAAGTTGGCCACCTTGGGCTTTCTTATTCTTTTTTTATTGCTTAAAGTTTTTGTTTTTGTGAATGTTTTTTCTGATAAACAGAACCGATTCTAAGTGACGTTTATTTTGTCATTTAGAGAGAAAAGAAAATAACGAGAAAGGAAATTGTTTGTTAACGTGTCACTGGTTGTACAGATGAACACTATTCGGGCAGATCTAACCTATGAGACACTTGGTAAAACATTAACTTGAAGATCATCAAAAAATGATTTAAAAAACAATATAATACATCGATTGAAGTAGTATGATAAATAGCAGTATGTTCACACGCTCACGTGTATGCATGCTCACACATGTACACACATGCATGCCTAGATACATACGTATGAATGACTACATATATACATGCACGCACACACAAGTCAACATACTATATACATTATTCACACACACGTGAATCCTACATGTGCCCACACATTACACACTCGTACACTCATCCATCCACACGATTTACCTCAAACGAACTCTCAAGGTCCTACCTGAAAATATAGGTCAGCTCTTATGATATTTGGTGTTACCGTTCGATGACCTTCACCTTGGCTATTGCGTCCTCTCCCAGGCAAACTACATCAACAGCCAGAACCTAGGTGGCGCCTTCATCTGGTCCGTGGAGATGGACGACTTCACAGGGAACGGCTGTGGACTCGGAAAGTATCCACTGCTTAGACGGATCTCCGAGATAATCCGTCCAGCCAATGAGTTCCCGAATGAACCGCCTATTGAGAAGCCGTCACCAGTCACGGCTCCCCCTGCTTGGAAGCCACCGACCAGGAAGCCACCGACCAGGAAGCCCCGCCCAGAGGGTGTGTTCCCTTCAATCAACCGCATTGGTACGTTACCCGTACTTCTGGACGAACGTTTAGTTTCTAGAAATATATAATTTTGATAGAAACCCAAAAAAATCCATTTAAAATGAAAAGGGGCCTCGGTGAGATTCAGCTTGAACCTGCGGAAAAATCTAGACTTGCTTTATGTAGAGAGCTACAACATTATAGTAGGACTGCGGAAAGGCTGGGGATAGGACTGGGGCTGGGAATAGGGCTGGGGATAGGACTGGGGCTGGGGGATCGAGCTTGGGCTGGTAATAGGGCTAGGGGCTAGGGCTAGGGCTGGGGGGTCGAGCTGGGGCTGGGGATAGGACTGGGGCTAGGGGATCAAGCTAGGGCTGGGGATAGGACTGGGGCTGGGGGATCGAGCTGGTGCTGGAAATAGGGATAGGGGATAGGGCTGGGACTGGGGGATCGAGCTGGGGATAGGAAAGGGGTGAGGTTAGGTTGGATGGAGGGAAGGGGGCGTTGAACGTATTGGCAAGAGACAGAATATGTTTTCGGCCACTGCTAACATACAAGACATGTTTCTTTTCTCTGGCAGACGGAGCCAACGATCAAATCAATGGTCGGTATCTAATATAAATGTGACCCTGTATATGCATAGAACATATAGTTTTCTAGTGTTGGTTCAATCTCATTAACATCATATCTTAGTTCTTAGTTCATATCAAAGACCTTAGTACGTTCCATTACGGGGCGCGTCAGAACGACATTTCATCCGAGCAACGAAAGCGTCGATTACCAGATCAGGAAAGTGACAGTCGTTATGTGTTTTCTAAACATGCCACCTCGAAAAGTTTAACATGGGGTATTCCGAACGACAATTACGTGCTTTACGACAGTTTCCGTCAAAATCATCGTCTATCCCTTGCTTCAATATGGTAAACATTCGAAGGGAAGAACCATTGTCTTGCCCGTGGGAAGTACTGCCATACAATGTATGCCACATAATAGATTTTGAATGGAGACTTTGTCAAAATATTTTTCAAATCTCAGTTCCCAGTTTGAAATTAGTGCCGTATAGCTCGAGAAAGCTGCTTTCTGATTGGCTAATATCGATTTCTTGATAGTCATTTCATTGGTGGGTCACAGTCGTCAGATTTTTGTTTTGCGGTAGCGAGAACTAAGATCTGGTGTTAATGAGATTGGTGTTGGTAACACGTTATGCTAAAATGTCGATGATGCTAATCAAGACTACATAGGACGCGCTCTGCATCGCTGTGTTTCAGAACTTCCTGATAACATGCCCCTGACGTGTGCGGAGAATGGAGCTGGATTGTGGGCCGACGAAGAGGACTGCCACGGCTACTACTCGTGCACCGACTACATGGGCTCGCGCATGTCATGTGGACCCTACATGGCCTTTGACCCCGAGTCAAGCAACTGCGGGTACACGACAGATAAATGTCCGCCGATGTAGCTGAAGTGCCAAGCTGAATTGCGAATACGTTCTATGTGAAGAACGTAGCGAATCATGCGTAGATACGTGGGATCGTCGGGTTCATAACGGAAACTGCGACTGCATTTATCTATATTGGTTGTGAATAGTGTTTGAAATAACTATAACATGTTACGACCCACAGACTGGTAGATTTCCAAACCTACTTCCCCTCAACCGATATATCTACACACAGTTAAACCTCGACAATCTGGACTGTACCATTTCAATGGTAATCATCTATATTATGTCTCATCAAGATTGACCGGTAGGCGGGGTGTCCGGATTCACGAGATGTCCCTGTACATGTCGTCTCGAGAGTGAGCCAGCAGCTAACTGTTTCTTAACTGATGCTCTGCTTAAGACCTTCATCTTCTATTTATATTTCAATTGTGTAAAAGTTAAAATTGAATTCAGAAAATGACCAAATATGTTATTAAAGTGTGAGAAGTTGAAAAATATATCACTGGACAGACTTGATTGATGACATAAATGATAACTATAGTCTGTCACAAATATTACTTGCAACGGGATAACGGAGAAGTGTTGAAAGCTGGTTTCATGTCAGTTGCGAAAGGAAATGTGAATTTTCAGACATTTAGGTAAGAAGAAGTTAAGCTAACTATTTAAGAACGAGTCGTAGTCAACACATGTTTTTGTCTAATTGTTTTGTATTGCATTGTTAACATAAACAAAACGGCGAAAAATGATACTTGCTATTCACAGCAATTAGACATCCAGCTGCAGTCCTGTTTTCGTACACCGCATAATTCCTTATCATCAAGCTCATTTCACTTATATTTTATAGATGTGTGCAAAATAACTTATTTGTCATATTCATTAACACATTAAAGTTTTCAGTAGATTTTTTGTTTTATTTTCTTTTTCTGTCCCTGCGTTCCGGTACATGTGACAATGACATTAACATGGTATTGAGTGTGATGGGGGTTTAACGCCGTTTTGAGTATTCCAGTTATTTCACGGCGTGGCAGCTTAATGTGGGAAGAAAGCCCGATGTGATGCAGGCACGTGAGTGAGTGAATGAGGCGGGGGACACCGGAAAGTGGGCTTCACATATTGGTTCACACAGGAATTTTGGTGAAACCCACGACCTCGGGTATGGTGCTGTCAACCTAGAAACAAAATCGGGGCGCACCGGGATTCGAACCCACAATGATAGTTTTTTGGAGCGCCCCCGAGTGACTGACCTCTGTGGCACCATAGACGACTGGGCCACCCGTTTCCTAAAAGAGGCTATACAATGAGTCAAAGATAAAGCATCAGCCCTATAAAAGCCTGGTTCCCTGGGTATGCTGTGTTGGCGCCAACGCAGCATACCCAGGGAACCAGACTGTCTCTATTACAAGTGCCAGTACTCACGAACGTCCTTGTGGCACGTGCTCTATTCTTGAATTTCGGAAACAGTGTAGGTAGCTCGCACATAGTCGGTGTTTTCAGTTAGGTATCCCATCCGCACTGGGAAAGGAGATGAGACGTACGCAGGTCGTAGAAGGCCTGGTTTGGCCCTTTCCCCCCTCCATATAGATGCAATAGTACTTTGTAGCGCAATAACAAATCTTTTCGGAATATATTAATATGTATATGTACAATAGTCATTTCCAGTTACTTCACATCTGTATATAGTTCATTTAGCTAACAACAACAGATAATTCATAATCATCGTTTTGTTCACTGACACCACAAAATAATATTCCCATAATTATCATATGTTTTGTTATGGATATTAACTCTAGACCACTTAAAGAAATCCAACCAAAAGGGCAAAACATTTTGGCAATAAAATAGTTAATGCCTCATGGTATCTACACTTCCACAAAATACACAAATTACTGTCCTTGACATGTTAGTATCATATTGAGGTATACGTTACACGGAATAATAGAATGCAGTATATTACATTAGATTGTTTGTATTTATATTCCAAGTAATTTCAATTTAATTTGATCTTCATTATGTAATGTACAACAGGTATACGATCATACGAATATTTATTTCTTTTCCTTTAACTTCAAGAGGTAAATTAACATTTTTAAGAGGAACCATGTCCTCTAAATAAACATGTTTCCCAACAGCTTTCCTTCATGCGGTCACATGCAAGTTTTCTGTTTGTAATATTTATACGATATGTTCTGGCTATAGTTTCATAGTAAGTAAAACTGCCCCTTCTTATTGAATAATTGTCTGATGTGGATAATACCTGCATGCTTCCATTCTTCATCCTAAATATTCTTTCTATTCACCAATACCTTTTTGTTTTTCCAAATAATCTCCTAGTATACATCAATATTGTCTTTCAAGATAGGAGACTTCCATATATTTCAAATGTCCTGAATTTTCTTTCTTTGAAATATTTTGAAAGTTAAACTAATCTCAAATACTTCGAAAGCTGAGGTTTTAATCGCACCATTCTCAAAATTCTGTGTTAGTCTGACCCCATATACGATGTACGATTCCATATATGGAAAACAATTATCAATACATTTATTTAACTCTTTTCTTTGAAATACCCATACAAATTGCTTGATGAACTAATCTATAAATACCTCATGATTTACTTACAAGCAACGCCCGTAAAAGGTTACATTCCTTGTTCTCCAACCATCGACACGCCAAATGGTGCCCTATAGTTGTCATTTTTAAGAGACATTAAAACAGATTTTCAGACATTTAGTTTAATTATAAGTTCTGAGTAAGCGACTTGTGCCATATATAATATAAGAGTTTTTCTTATAGATTTCTCATTCCTTAATTGTGGTGCTGAGATATCAACGAAATAAATGCCTTTCAGTTCTTTGTTTCCAATTATAATCCAGTGATATTGAAATCAAGACCAAATTTATTATTTATCAACTCTCTAGAGATTAAAAATAAATAAGGGCTTAAGGGACATCCCTGCCTAGTTCCACTATGATTTTCAAACCAGCGAGTAGCTTGACCTTCATTTATTACACATGATCATATATTAGTGAAGCACAATTTTACTCTGTCTATGAAATGAAGTGAGAACCCAGATTTTCTTAATGAATTAATAATAAACTGAAATTCTATTGAATCAAATGTATTTTCAAAGTCCAGGAATATAATATGACCTTCTTCTTCATAAGTTTCTAAACTATTTTTCAGGACGCCACTACGTAACAATTTAAAATCCTTGTTGTTTGTTTTCTATTATAGTTATGATGCCCCGTCTTTGTGAGATGCTTAATCGCTTTACACCAATAGAGTAATTCAGTGACGACATTTAGTTCAGGCATTTCCGACTTTGCAGGAATTTTGATTTACGCATTCAGTGCTGATAGGTTTCGTCAGCACGTCATGAATCTTGACAAGTGCATGGAATGGTAGGAGTATGGTGCTAGGCAAAACATAGGAGGCAGGATTGGGTTTTAGTCAATTTCTTACTGAGAATGTATGACCGTATAATTACTGATCGCGTTGATTTTGTAATTTGAAATATGACATGATAGATGGGACTAGGGTGGGAAGATTAAGAGAGAACATTTCACTTTCATTTTCCCGAGGCGGGAAGTTAACTGACTACAAATGCCCAGTTTCCACCCTTGCCAAACAAGGCTGGAATTTCTGGGCTCGATCGTAGCGCCACCAGTGGCTATTGCGAGTTAAGTCCCTTCTACGTTCCCCTTGTTGACCAATCAGATTCCACCTCTCATATCACTTGCATTTGCTTTAAACAAAGTCAAAACGATCCGATGCTCGAGTGTATCTCAAAAGTTGTGAAATGTAAACACCAAAGGCTGGAGCTGCTGAAATATTGCTCGAGATGATGGGAAAGTTGACTATTGGGAAAACTGAAGTCATCCCTCTTGTCAAATAGTATTGTGGAGAGTGTTTTGTCACTCTGAATCTTTAGCCATAGATCTAAACATGAAACAGATGAGGCGGACTCACTGGTCTCCTTTATTTCTAGTTCAGGCGGGTAAATCATTGGAAGGCAATCGGCTATTCAATGGTTATTGAAGTATATCTCAGGAAGGTTCTTATTGTTGTGCTAAAATGAACATTGGGCGGTTACAAGGATTCTGTTACGTGGATGTAAATTGCCTGGACGTTTATATCTAGCGTCGAGTCTTTCGAACGAGAAGCAAAACGACACTGTGGTGGTAAATGTGGCCATGGTATTGAGTAGAAAACAATAGGGAGATTTAATACACTGGATAATCGAGAAAGCATCTCGGTGATCCCTTCTTCCTGCGAGACCTGATTTATGTTTCTAGGGTTGTCAGCACCATACCATGTTCGTGGGTTTCAACAAAGCGGTAACCGTCTAAGACCTGCATAACTTCGGGCTTTCCTTCCAGATTAAGCTGACAGTGACAAAACTAAGACTTTTAAATGCGGTGCTGAACCCAACTAAGTTTGACGCATTTACTATTCAATATCTATTAGTTAAAGTGGCCGAGGCAGTAAGATCGACCCCTTCTTGTTAACAGTAACTTTTGAGAAATACATTTTAGTTGAAATACTTTGTGTACTTAAAGATAACTATGGGATATTAACAATTACACGGTATTCTGAAATATGCACTCTGATCGAACTTGTAAAGGTCGATGCAAAATCACCATGGGATTCCATTAGAACGTGATCTGTTGAGTGAATTGTAGTTATGTATATGTTTAAAAAAAGCATAAATATTTTCTTTTGCGATTATCACAAACTGATAAACGGTAAAAGGGTTTGGGGATTGCACATTAAATCGTTTAAAACAAAAAATGTTCGATGTATGTAAAAATGTTAATAAATAATTCGCGAAACAATTAGGAAACAAACAACTGGTCAATTAATTTTTATTTATCTTGACACGTTACCATCTGATTCTATTATATGTTAATTATACACTAGCATGATTAGTATGTTTTAAATTGACATTTGGAGACTGGTGAATGTTGCGAGGCATTTCAACGTGTCCCAGAACATCTATAACGTGTCCCCACTCATTAGTACAATGGTTGTTTGGCTGATGAATCATCCATAAAATATGACCATTCATACTGATTCCATCCCATTGTTTTCGACTGTTTGCGAACTGACTTAAAGAGCAAAGTATGATATGGGCCCGTTTTTGCCCACGGGATATGCATACTTTAAGAACTGGAGAAAACGTTTGTATGCCAGGTATCACAATGGGAATTATAACATGTACATTTCAATAACTGCATGTTTGGGACATATAACAATACTAAATGCATAGGTAAGGCTGACATAGGTGACAATGTGCCAAGCAGGCTGATTTTAGAGGGTTTTCAGGAATCATTTCTCATACGATCACCTTTCTGCGAATCCTGTTATCATCACTAGAGATTCATAAACGTTGCTTATGATATGGTCGGGATCGTAAAAGGGACTCTAATGATATTTCTTATGGTCATGGAAATGGTTTTGTCGCTCAGTTATATAATATGTGAACAAGAGAATATCTTAGACCCAAGCCGATTTTCTCAGAACAAAGAGATCAAATTCATTTTTGGTCACTGACTCATCATTCTTAGATTTTCCTTTTGAGCTCGAAAAATTGTTTTATTTACCAATACAGAATGAGGAATGTCTTTGGGTTATAAGGGACAAGGACACAAAACTTCAATATCATATATGACCATCATTGAGAGCCTGACACCGCCGACCAATGGGTGAGGTGATGTGATGTGATGTGATGTGATGTGAGGTGAGGTGAGGTGAGGCGATGCGATGCGATGCGATGCGAGGTGAGGTGAGGTGAGGTGATGTGATGTGATGTGATGTGATGTGATGTGATGTGAGGTGAGGTGATGTGATGTGATGTGATGTGATGTGATGTGAGGTGAGGTGAGGTGAGGTTAGGTGATGTGATGTGAGGTGAGGTGAGGTGATGTGATGTGATGTGAGGTGAGGTGAGGTGATGTGATGTGAGGTGAGGTGAGGTGATGTGATGTGATGTGATGTGAGGTGAGGTGAGGTGATGTGATGTGATGTGAGGTGAGGTGAGGTGAGGTGAGGTGAGGTGAGGTGAGGTGAGGTGAGGTGAGGTGAGGTGAGGTTTATCAAGTTTCGTGTACACCTGTGGTCTGCCTTCTCGACGTCGTAGGAGAAATCTCGACTCCTCACTGAAAACAGTCCATCGCTTTCGAGGCCATCCATGATGATTTCGGCACCACCTACGTCGAACTTGGCGGGGATGACGTGTCAGAACGATGCCAGCGAGCTCTTATTCCTGTTTCCCTCAAACAATTCCGGATGGTTTTTGTCGGAGATTATGAGCCGACCCGGGACTATATAAAAATGGCAGCGGCTCCGTTAAAGCCCATGACACAAGAGGCAGTTGTTATCGGTCACCTTCTATTTTAACTAGAGGCCATAAACTAGATTTTAATTTAATGGTCTCAGCTGCAACATAAACTGACCCGTGTGGCAACCTGTACAACCTAAGTTTCACTCCTAGTAACAGTCGGTGAGGAACAGAGACCGGCTCTATGCCAGGGCGACATCTGTGAACAATTTGTGGTACCCAGATGTAGTTTTCATTTCTTTCTTGACCGCGTGTGAGCATGTCACAGCTTTTCAGCATGAATACTACCAGTCGGATTGCTTGTTCACGTGGTCACCGGTGTTCTTCTAAAACGAGGCAGGTTACGTGTTGTTACGTGTGCCCAGTGACGGTGCCAAAGTCGTCCAATGGTGCTCTGCGGTTTGTTTTTTTCGTTATGCTGCAATCGCGGCATATTCGGATAGTATGCAAAATGCTATCCTTAACTGTTGTAACTATGTAAAGGAGACTTTAGCTCCAAGGAATGCATTGTTACTATAAAACATTACACTATCCTGTACATATCATCCGTCATATTCTGTCGCATTCATATTATATTTAAATGACATATTTGTATGTGGGGCAATGACCTTTCTGCTGAAATAAACTCAAAGTATCTACTCTTACCGTTTTCCTCGACAAAACGCCCGGGCGTATATTCCTTTCAGACACTCTTTACCCCTGGTGTTTAATCACAAAGATAATAATGGTGAGAATTTCGTACTTAAAAACGATACGTGTTTTAACCGAGAACCCGGCGTTTAATCGAGGAAGTACGGTACTTTTCAAAACAACACAACCTCCCACATAGTAATGACGGAGTACATTATTCAAATGAATATAATGAATGTAGATGAAGTATATTTATAACGTGCTAAAGTCCATACATAAAATGCATGCTCAAAGCGCCCCATTACAGGGATGTAAACATCTTCCCGAGGCAAGAGAGTTAACTGGCTTTAAAAGTCCAGTTTCCACCCTTGCCGAACTAGGCTGGAATTACTGGGCTCGGTCGATGCGCCACCAGTGGCTATTACCAGCTATGTCCCTTCTAAGCCTCTCCTATGGACCAATCAGATTCAATCTCTCGTATCACTTGCTTCACTTGCGTTTGCTTCACACAAAATGGTGGCGCCGAGTCAGGACGATCTGATCGATAATCAAGATCTATATTGTGATAAAACCGGTCTTACATCGCGAAATGCATCGAAAAACGTGAGCACCTTGATTTAAAAACATGAAAAGATTTGGAAGATATCTGCTGACAACGAGTTGGCGGTGCAAATGCTTTGCAAATCCTGCAATCGACCGAAATCTGCACGACAGTTTACTAACGGATTACGATTTCGGTGCACGATTTTGATTGACACGACTATGCATAGACTCGTTAGTCCAGCCAAAATGTAACTCCATAATACCAGCCTAGTTCGGCAAGGGTGGAAACTGGACTTTTATAGTCAGTTAACTCTCTTGCCTCGGGAAGATGGGATGTAAATTACATAACATAATAAATGTACATTATTTTCAAGCAGCAGGAGATAAAATTTTACAGATTGTGAACAACCTTACAGTTGCAGATGATTGTTAGGGGCAGTAATAGTAAATATAGTACCAGGAGTATGTACGTAAAAAAATTAAATACCTGGAAACGTCGTGGTACGGTCGGAAAAGGTGTGTTTTAATCACTTTCTTGAAACAGTCCAAGGATAATGCCAGTTTAATTTCTAGCGGGAGTTCAGTTTAATTTCTAGCTGGAAAAAAGGATGTAGTATGAGGGTGATAAAGAAGATAAAGAAGAACAAAGGTTTAATAGTGTATTCAAAATACTTTAAAAAATGTACGAGAGATGCACATAAATTCAGATCAGGAAACAGTATATACAAATGTGTAGCATTTCTGTTAGTGTATGACATTTTCTAGAATGGCGAAAGTCGTTGGAGCAGTCACTCTTTCTTTCATATCTCCTACACGTGACACACACCCAGGTGCTCTTGGATCATCCTCACAACGTGGATAGACTCCACTGCAGAATCATCTTTGGATGCGAACGCATATCAGTTCATAGACTACATCACAGATACCTGGGTAGGAGGAAGCTGGAACCACTTCACGAATGATAGCCAATGAATTTTTCGAAAAAAATAATTGTCCACGAAAATTCTTGACTGTTAAAAAACAGAAAGGAATTGCCTGAGGCTCATAGTTTCAAATAAAAAAATATATCTGGTTTTGTAACTGTAGCTGAAAAATATCTCATTTCGATGAAATATCCAAGCTAGAATACTTTAGCTGTGCTTATTGTCATCTCAGTCAGGTGAGATGAAATGGGGCTTAGAGTCGCGTCCAAGTTTATTGCATTTATTTAGCGACGTGCATGTACGTGTGTGTGTTTGTGTGGTTGCTTGTACTAGTCCGGACTGATGCCGATGCCATTAGTGCTAGCACTCTGAGATACCATACCGCAGTTTAACATGAATACACCACTCAGACACAGTATACTGACTCCGAGCCGACCAGTCCTTGCTTTAGCCCCTTAATGCCGAGCGACAGGGTAACAACAAGTACCATCTTTTAACGTCGTTTCGTATGATGCGGCCGGGGATCGAACCCCGGAACTTCCGCTCTCCGTGTGGACGCTCTACCACTAGACCACGGAGGCGGTCTTATCTAACTTAGCATACGATAGCCCGTGACTATTGCCACCTCACTTATAATACATTAAACCCTGCTTATTGTAACCTTACTTATAATACATTAGACCCTGCTTTTTGTCACATCACTTATTATACTACATTAGACCCTGCTATTTGTCATATCACTTATTATACTTTAGCCCATGCTTATTGTCGTTTTACTTATAATACATTAGCCCGTACCTCTTCTCCCAACTCTCTGCAAATCGAAAGACGGCGCCTTACACGACCTAAATGTATGATCGAAACGGGCTGTGAGTTCGGGAAGGTGTTACGAGATAGCCGTACACAGATAAGCACGTTACATCTGCCTCAGTAATCTCCGTGATACATGCTGGTCACGTACGTCGTGTGACGTCTTGTAAGCAGGCCCATTGCAGGATTTCATTGGTTTACAGGTCTGTTTATCCAGAACACAAGATTAAATAAATAATTCTGGTTAACAGTGCTTAATGCTCAGTTTCCGTTTAGACTTCGAAAGCAATTATAACGATTAACATGAATGTTGTATGACTTGCACTTATATGTACAGGCAACGTCATTTGGCTAAATGCACAGGTTAGAAATTGTCCATGCTTTTTATACTTTTCAAAGGAAAAAAAAATGTTCAAAAGATATGATTTTGAAGGTAATGTAGGAAGACTATTTTGTTTATGTACGAAGATAAATGTAGGAAGACTATTTTCTTTATGTACGAAGAAATATATCCGCGAACCAGAGAAAATTAACATCTGGCCTCATGAAAGTATGCCCTGAACATTCCATGTGGCAGCGACAACAATGAGCTTCTTACCAGTAATTGATGCCCTAAAAACATCCACACTCTACCAGAAGGCGTGTTTAATTCTACATCTCACTGCGTTGGTGTTTCACACAGTCGGGTTCTCCTGTCCCAACTGGGCTCATGACGGACGCAACAACAGCGGACTATGGAGAAGGTGCCAGTTCCTGCTATTCCGGACCTTCTGCTTCGAAGTGCTGAGTCAGGACGATGTCGAAGGTTAGTTTATAAAGTAGCGATCTCTGTAGTTTGGGGTCATGGTTTTTTGTGTTCTTTATTTGTTGTTTAACTCCGCACTCAGTGGTATTCCAGCTACAGCCGAACCTCGTCTTGTTGAACTCGCGGGGACATGAAAAACAGTTTCAGTTATCCGGGTTCGCGACATCAATAAAATTGTATGCTTAATTTGGATACTTGGGACTCCCAAATGAGTTCGACACAATCTATCTACTTAGTAGTAAGTAGGGGATACTCAAAAATAATTTAAAATTTCCAAAATTGTGATATTAGTTGCAGACAGGTAGTAATAGCTGTATGATAACAGTAAACCGTAAACTGATAACAGTATGGGAACACACTACAACCGGAAGTGAAGTATACCAGTGGATGACGATAGGGGAAAGATGGGAAATTTCGAAGGTGACGTTTTGGGATCAGTAGTCCCTAATACCGTCACGATTTGTCAAACATTCATTCAGTCGAGGTAAACTGCATATGAGTTTTCCAATGGCGATTTGGGGAGCCTGTGCCACTCCTCTTGCAGCGCCTGGCCAAGTTCAGTCAACTAGTCGGCGGCCTATGATGTTAACGCACACGTTTCCCTGTCAAGTCCAGGACGTGCTCAATTGGGGAAAGGTATGGGCTCATTCTATGGATGTTGTGCTGCTGGATGTGAGCACAGATGATTCGTGCACGTTGAGCACGGGCGTTGTCGCCCTGAAAGACAAAACGTCGACCAACACGCCTCGCAAACGGGACAACAAACTTTAAGGGTGTCAGTATGTGTTGTCCTGATAGTATTGTCCAGCGACCCTTCCTTGCATAATATGGAGGGTGGTTCGCTCAATCATAGTGATGCCACTAACACCATAACCGATCCACCGCTAAATTTGTCACGACTAACGAGATCAGGTGATCAGGCTTGCTTACTTGGTTGATGCATGTCATCGTATCCAAATTGCGTGGAACGATGCTCATGATGTCAATCATTGAATTGTTTGGTCGATTATTGACAGACCGCCGCCATAACTGGAATATTACCAAAAACTCTCCTCAAGACTTTATGACAAGAGGGGAGATTTGCTTGATGCATGTCATCGTGTTTCATTTGCGTGGATCATGATATCAAGCACTGGATTGAGTGGTCCAAATTTGATAATAAAGAGACCGCCGTCATTTAGCTGGAATATTGCTGTTTGCGTCGTTACAACAAATCTTCCTTGAAGGTGTCAAAATCAGGAATGACACATTATGCACGTGTGTGGCGCTACTGCCTGTGGCACGTGCAAACTATAGGATGTGTTTGGGTGTTAGTTCTACAGACATAAACAGTCTTGCATAAAATGTTTGTCGCTAACACTTATCTTTGTTCTAATACTTGGCATTAACATTTATATTTCAAGATTCCCCCACTTTTGTTTAAGAGTACAGTAAACTACGGTTATAACGAACTCAAAGGGACCACTAATTTTAGTTCGTAATAACCCTTATTCGTTATAAGCATATATATACAGCATATATGCAACAAATGTGCAGAACTAAAAAATAAGTTCGTTATATCGGTCAGTTCGTAAAAGCGTGTTCGTTGTAAACGTAGTTTACAGTATATATCTGGTTTTGCATCTGTAGTAGAATATCTATAAAAAATTCCAGCCCCCACCAGATTTTCAAATGGTCGGTCCCAGAAAGGTTGCATTATGCCCAGTTATTGTACTCGTTAGTTTTCCGTCCCCGGAGAGTTAACAGTAACTCGCGTTATGCCAGCCTATTGTAACTGAAAGTGTCTTCATCATTTTCTGTGTACATATATTTTATCTATAGCCAACCCAGTACCTCAGAACACACGCTTAAGTTTACCGACCTCGCGAGTGAACGTGACACTTTGGCGAATCTTTACACTAAAATAGTTGTACCTTATCGCTCGGTATCTATACACAATGCGAAGTGAAAAAGCCTCAATTTGGTAATTCGTTATCGCTTTTTTAAACTGAGATGCAAACCTTGCCTTTTTCAAAGAAAATTGTTTATGATTTTTTTAATGTTGATGTTTTTGAAGAAAGAGTTGAAAGTATGAAATGCCAGACCAACAGTTTGCAACGGTAGGGGTCCAAAGTCATTTCCTTAATTATCTTTGAAAATGATCGAGGGTTTCATAAACTTCTGGTATTTATATTTCCGTCATGGTAATTTAGACAAAACATCCGGTGCTATAATACACATACCGTATTAGACGTTAAGCTCATATCGTCCCTCGTGGCCCGGTGTAGGGGACACCGTGTACGTCAAACAGGACGGTACTGTTCTCAGACAATATTCTAGCCCGACTCTGATTTCTTATATTAGTCTTTCAACATGTTAAAGGGGGCGCGGGGTAACGTAGTGGTTAAAGCGTTGGCTCGTCAAGCCGTAAACGCGGGTTCGATTCCCCACATGTGTACAATGTGTGAAGCCTAGTGTTATGATATGGATGTAATACTGTTAAAAGTAGCGTAAAACCATACTCACTCACTCAACATATTAAGGGCTTTGCTTGGTTAGGTTGCGACTTTTATATGTTCCGCACTTTGCATAAAATCTCAGAAAGTGAATGTTTGAAAGTGAAGCGCTCGTAAAACACCGCGAATATAACAAACAATGGCGTTGTTATGTTAGTTTGTTGTTTATCGCCCCACTCAGCAATATTCCAGCTATGTGACGGCGGTCTGTCAATAATCGAGTCTGGACCAAACAATCCAGTCCTTGACATCATGAGCATCGATCCGAGCAATTGGGATAGTCAGTTGGGATAGCGAGCCTGACCACCCGATCCCGTTAGTCGTCTCTTACAAGGATTAGTCACCTCTAAGGACAAGCATGGGTTGCTGAATATCTAAATGTGGTCTCCTCTATTTCTGGTTCAAGTGGGTAAAACGGTGGAAAGGAACTGGCTATTTATCCGTTATTGGACGGAATCAGATCATGGATATAGCTGAAGCTTAAGTTAAATGTCTGGGCCAAATTGCCTTGTTTTGACGTTGACAATCCAAACAGAAATTCCGATTCATACGCATAAAGAAACAGGTCAGCAAGAAGGGGAGCACAACTGGTGTCCATGGGGAAGCTTATTTCTTTCCTAAATGCCCTACCCCCAAAAGTCCAGCATTTCACATATTGTTTTCTGAGTCAACTTCAGGGGACATTTGCTTTCTTGTTTTGACAAATTGTCCTGAACCTCTGAAGAGAGATATGTAAGTATCTGTGGTCTTCACGCTTAGTAGCCAATGCCAAGTAAATCAAGGAATGAAGTTGTCCCTTAAGTTTGCCATGCGAGATGGTGGTGACAAAGTTAAAAAATCAAATGTACGAAAGCCTCGTTTTGGGATCAAACAGCGGTTGAAATCAGCGATCGATGACTACCTTTAGTAGATGAAAGTTTGGGGTGATTGCGAAGTCCTGTTTCAGCTCAGACTGGTTCCCTGTGTTTGTACCGCCCCTACACGGTAAGCTGGGTGACTGTCTTTAATAGGTGAACGTTTGGGGTGATTGCGAAGTCCTATTTCAGCTCAGACTGGTTCCCTGTGTTTGTACCGCTCCTACACTGTAAGCTGGGCGACTGTCTTTCAGCAACAGTCAAATGGCTAGCGTTTCACGTGAAGTCCGAAACTTCGGTGTGATGTCATTCACCAAAATGTTTGAAAATATCCGCTTTTAATGCCAGTATTTCATAAACAATTTATCAGGTCGCATGCCCCGTCTGCACTAGGCATCGCGAAAGCTCGCCAAGTGCACGATGTTACAAAATATATCGATACCTGATCGAGCGATTTGGAATCTTCCGTTTAGACATATAATATATACAAGAAACTGAATAATACTGTTTACTTGTTTGATGTATAAATATTTTTACTGTGTAATCTCATACTGCCACACGGCACACAAGGCTTGCAGGTCAGTAATATACCTAATAGTATATATAGTATAGCCTGCACGCAACTCCAGCTCATCATATATAGAATTATACATATGACTGAAGTACAGTGTTACGTATATATTTAGTCATCCTTCATTATCCAGTGTATTATGATAGCATTTAGATATAAGTCGCTGGATAACAGAGTTAGATATTAAGTGCCTCATGACAGGTGTGGTTATATCGAAATAAACTTCTGAAAATTAAACCATTCATACTCTATCTTTTATATTTTTACTATAACTCCTTTAATCTCAAAACCCCGGGTCACTCTTATGTTTCGCAGATCAAGACGAACAAACTTCGTTATTCATGATCCCTGAGCGTTGATATCCAAACACACATTTTCGATTAATACGGAAATTATATATTTAAAACAGTTAAATTGTCTTTTAAGATATAACAGAAAGTAAGGGAGAGAATCCCTTCATTGTTTTATCGGAAAATATAAAACAATTGATTAGTCAATCTTGACAACCCTCTCGGGTTTTAAAAATATTTTTGTATCATGGTACGTACGACAGCGTAACACGCACCAAGCGAAACATTTCATATTTCTCCTTTTTTCCGAAACCCCGGATAATAATGAATACTACACTGTCACATTTCATGCATCAAGTCAGCTCGACTCAAAACAGCCTTTTCTTTAAACACAGCTATAACAACTGGGAAATACAACTTCTCCAAAATAAACCTTGAGTTTTGAACGATCAAACTCGCGTGGTATTGTTAACTAGGGGTGTGGTCGTGACTTCAATTATTCCGCGGCACTCGGTGTAAACTAGCACATTCCCTGGCGTAGGCGGAAAACTTGAAAACGGCAACACTGCAGTGCGTTGCCCGCCCCTCCCTCGCTTCCTACACCGTACTCTCTACCCCTCTGTTTGTCGCCATTGCTCAGCGAGTAAAGTGATTCACTGCGCGCAGCATAAGCAAGAACCATGGCAGACTTCTCATCCGTGTCAATCTGGATTAAAGTGTGTATGATATTAATCCCTCTTGGCGGATTATGTCACCTCATAGGGTTTGCATCCCCTTACTGGATTAGTTCTCTCACAACCCATATCGGAATTTGGAAATCTTGTTCTGGATCAATCTGTATAGATTGGCTTGATACGAGGGCTGTTCCCGGTGAGTATGACTTTTCGTCAAAACAATATATAATTAATTTGGTAGGCCATTTACATGTATTAATATTTTAATTATTGCAGACTAAACCCGTTTTGAGACCGAGTAATTTTCAGTCACGTCCTCAAGACAGACACATTTTTCCTTTGAAATATGAGGTGCCGATTTTTAAAAAAATCACATTTTTAGGGGCATTCAAGCTTATCCAGCAAACATGTCTTTGTAGTAAAATCTGAGATCAAATGATTTTTTCGAGTATTTTGCGAAACAAAATATCTAAACTTAATAAATCCCATATAGAAATATGTTCCACAATATGCTACTAACGCAAGTTTGAAATTGAGTTGCCATGTCGAATATAGTATATAGTATATAGAATATAGTACATAGTACATAGTATACATGTAACGTGTGTAATACATTATACATGTTAGACTGAGACAGACTCGTAACAAGTATATGGTCCCAGATATTATCGGTAATAATTATAGAGTGGGAAGATCAACATTATGGTTACTGGTCTTCGGGCTTTGAACACCTTACACATACATTATGTCTCTGGAATTCAGTACCTAGGCGATATCCGCACTTACAAACTGAAAGTCTTTTCCCCACAAATAGATGAGATTTAGTGAAAAGAATGTAAGTAAAATATGTCGATAGTGAATGGAGGTAACAGGCACCTGCCTACGCAATGGCCTTGAGGCTGATGCCAGTAATCAACATCACCTTGTCCCGGCTGCATCTTCAACTGACCGCGACCCCTGGCCTGGCTGGCCATACCGGCAGGCTGCAAGCCAGGGAGATTGGAGTCAGGCATCATTAAAACTGTTTGATGTGTTGACTTACAAACTCCGACGCCCTCTTAAGACGTTGTGTTCGGTCGAGCGGTTTTTATTTTCAGAAACGGAAGTTCTGACGAAGTTAAGACACTTTGTAACGTTGATATGTTTGACTAATTCCGCACTGGTACAAAACAGATACATGGTGAGTGAGTGAGTGAGTGAGTGAGTGAGTGAGTGAGTGTTGTTTTAAACCGCTTTTATCAAAACTTAGCAATATCACAAGGGACACCAGAAAATGAGCTTGACACATTTTACCCATTTGGGGGGTCAAACCCGGGCGTCTGGCGTTACGCACGAACGCTTAAACATGCTACCCAAACTTCCCTAAATAAATCATTTACTTTGCTATATAATATTGTATAGCGACAACTTCAAGTGAATATATGTTTTAATGACATTTTAATGTGATTCCACCTTACGACAACTGACGTCTATGACATAGAGTCCACACGTGATCGCCTACGTGGTCTCGTGGAAAACGTCCTCCCCGGCCGCACCATACCACAGGACGTTAAAGGATGATATTTTTTGTTACCCTGCCTGGCGCTCGGAAGTAAGGGGCTAAAATAAGGACTGGTCGGCTTGGAGTCAGTATGCTGTGTCGGAGTGGGGTATTCATGTTAAACTGCGGCATGGTATCTCAGAGGGCTAGCACTATAATATCGGTATAAGTCCGGACTAATACACACACACACACACACACACACACGCGCGCGCGCGTATGTGCATGCACGTAACTATATACGTGCAAAAATCTTTGACGCGACGTTTAACCTAATTTTACCTCACTTTATCCACACTTTTGCGTGTGAGCCATTTTACGATAAATTGGAGATTACCAACTTATATTTTCGAGTTAGCCTTGTTTTTGTATTCTTATATTGGTAATGACATGCATTTACGATTGCGGAAGCTTGTCCCGCTTTCAGTGCTAGGTCTCTCAGGATCTATTTCCTGGCACACGTATTACGCAACCATATGTGTTGTACAGTCATCATTCGTCATACCATTACAATAATTCACATGACTATATATAACCAGAGGCCATATAATATGGTCTCTGATATAACGCAACTCATTATGAATCACCCATTTCTAAGTGCGAGATGGCCGTTCAACTGTTGCGAACGCGTTGCACATCAAACACACCTGTTTACCGACTCGACACGTGTATTTGGTCAAGGCAGCACTGCTAGCATTGCAGTTGATTCCAAGATGGCTGACTAGCCTTTGACGACCTTTGTGACCCCTGATCTCTGACCTCATTTTACTCAAGGACAATATCATTCAACCGGTAGCCGAGTTAGTGAAAACAGTTTTGTTTATTTTCTCTTGTAACAAAGGGCATCTGGGATCACGTATATGGAAGCCATCTGTAGGTTCTTGCACAACACTTTATAGCCTGTAGTCCTGGAGGCAATACCACCATGACGGGAAATATATCCGTGGTTTGGTGGCGCTGTGGTTGTGGTGGTAACGAATAATATTCTTAAAGCTACATCGATCGATTGATGGATTGGTACATTGCCTGTTTCGGTATGTGTACACCACGTTCCTCCATCACTCGTGAATACACACGACCGCTTTGCTATTTTTAACCAACGAATCAAGCTGCGGGCTGCTTCCACAGAGAGGGAAGCCAGCGGATACTCAGACCAATAAGCGCTCAGTTTACATCGCGCTCACGGCGATATGCCTCGCTTGACATCCAACACGTGCCACAGCCTTGTGAAATTCGTCATCTCTCGTCCCTTTCCGTAAAGGCTTGTCCCGGAAATGCACGAGTTGGTCACGATCGAATGACCTTGTATGGTATATCTGTTCTTCAGTATGAGGCAATGCAGGTTCGCACAAAGTTCATGCACGGAGTAGGGCTTATTTTACTTCCGCCAGTTACAGTGCGGCGTTGTGTCTGCCGACCGAAAAGTCTCACCAGTACACCGCACATCGGTCGTGTGTAAGGGTATTCTTGGGGGATGGAGGATCGTCATGTACAATTGACGATGCCCGTCGTTCGTGGTATTATTGCAAAATATATGCCGCACTCATCTTTGAGGGGGGGGGGGGGGGGGGGGGGGAGGGGGAGTTGCGTCCCCTGGGCACACCAGAAACCTATGATTGCTGTGGGTTCGAATCCTGTTTCTGTTTCGATGTTTCTAGGTTTGTCAGCACCATAGCCGTGATCTTGGGTTTCACCGAAGTAGTAAACGTCTGAGACCTGCATCACTTTGGGCTTTCCTCCCACATTAAGCTGACACGCCGTGATATAACCGGAATAATGTTACAAGCTACGTTAAAACCCAACTCACTCACTCATCTTTAGGTTTAGGTTTACTTTGATCAGCATTTCTGTTAAATCTGCTTGGTTTGCGAGGAAAGTCGTAGTGATGTAAGTCTTAGATGTTTACAACTTTGGTGAAACTCGTGAGCAGGAGTTTGGTGCTGACACAAATAAATAAATAAATTCGAACCGGGATTCAAACCCACGATCATAGTTATCTAGCAAGTCTGCAGAGCGAATTGCGACGCCTTTGACAGCTGTGCCAGTCGAGAGTTCAACGACAATATGAGTGAGTGAGTGAGTAAGGTTTGACGCCGCTTTTAGCAATATTCCAGCAATATCACAGCGGGGGATACCAGATATGGGCTTCACACATTGTACCCATCGAACCCGGATCTTCGGCGTGACGACTGAACGCTTTAATCACCAGGCTACCCGACAGCCCAGAGGTACTATGAACAGGTCCTCATTTAATAATATAGTTATAAATGACGGGTGGTTTATAACGTGTGACGTGAAGTGGTTGTGCGTCAGCAACGCATGCAATCAATAGTTGCTCATGCTGTCAACCATTGGTTTGCCTAACCGAGATTAACCCAGTTATATTACTTGAATGTTGATGGCTGTGGCGTTAAACAATATTCACTTTTCGTTTTATGAATGTTTGTTTGACTACATGTAGATTCTAACTACTCACTTACATGATTTCCGTTAAGAGCCGTGTTTCGCATCTTATCTTGAAGCTGTTCGCGCATGTGCTTGTCGTGTCGTGCAACGCACTGATAGCAGAAACTTAATGTGTAGGAGTTCAACGCTGTACCTGTAGGGCAGCAGATAATCTGAAGTTGGGGTGTGGTCCTCTCACCATATCTGTGACGTGATAATGTGTCTCCACAAGGACAAGCTTTGAGAACCCTCTACATTATATTTCGCTTTACCTATACGCCTATACTATACACTGCTAAAGCACAAGCCAGTTCTAACCGACGGCCAAATCTCAAATAAAATTCCACATTGGTAACAGACGGTCACCACAACAGGAAATATATAAAAGTGGAGAAAAGGGGGCACACACACACACACGCACGCACGCACGCACGCACGCACGCACGCACGCACACACACAGGCACGCATGCACACACGCACGCACGCACGCACGCACGCACAAACACACATATCGCTATACCCGTGAGAGGAGACAAACGTGATCGGGTGGTCAGGCTCGGTGACTTGGTTGATGCATGCCATCGTATCCCAACTGCCTAGATCGATGCGCATGATGTCAATCACTGGATTGTCTGGTCGAGGCTCGATTATTTACAGACCGCCATCGTATAGCTGAAATATTGCTGAGTGTAGTGTTAAACAACAACAAACAAGCATGGCTATATCTTGCAATTGAAACTTGTTATGTTGACGTTTCAATTAAGGTCATATTATAATAAAAATATGAAAGGATTATTCCTAACAAAAGACCTGTCAGAATGCGGCAGAATACAGACATTTTATGTCACTATATGGTGGTAAAGATTGTGAAATAATTATTTTACACACAGACTAAAATTAGCTGCAATGGCAGTTACTTTGTGGATAAAGATCTCTTTAACATTGCTATATACGGCAGTGTTGTATGCTCTCCCGCGGAGAAGTATATGTATTATGCTATATCGGCTATCTGAGTAATGCGGGTTAATTATATGTTCTTGCATTCTCAGTAAATGTCAGCTCACATACATCGTGTAGCGCTCTTAGCTGGCCATTTTATTATTCTTTTGTTTAAGACAGACTATTTATTCAGTCAGACATATTTATCTCTTGAAGGAGCAATGAGAGACTGAGTATGGTTTTTACTACGCTTTTAGCAATATTTCAGCAATATTACGAAGGGAACGCTAGAAAAGGACTTCACACATTGTACCCATGTGGGGAATCGAACCCGGTACTTCGGAGTGACGAGCGAACGCTTTTAACCACTAGGCTACCCCACCGTCCGATAAAGAGGAGGGAAATGATCGTTGTGTAGCGCGTTGGCGTCTTGTGTAGTCGTGATTCGTTGATTTGGAACTGCACCGTTCGAATTAACGGTGTTTTACTGTACACACGACTTAATTCAGTCGTATTTCGTATTTCTTGACTACCAGCAAAACGTAGTCTTCTGTAGATATGTTTACATGTAGAATATTGTGATTATTTGTTTGTTCGAGATAAAAAGTATTTTTAAACGGTCAGGTCTTTTACCATTTTAAGTGAGTGAGTGAGTGAGTATGGTTTTACGCCGCTTTTAGCAATATTCCAGCAATATCACGGCGGGGGACGGCTAGCCTAGTGGTTAAAGCGTTCGCTCGTCATGCCGAAGACCCGGGTTCGATTCCCGACATGGGTACAATGTGTGAAGCCCATTTCTGGTGTCCCCCGCCGTAATATTGCTGGAATATTGCTAAAAGCGGCGTAAAACCATACTCACTCACTACAACAGAGGGAGGAAACTAACAGGACCATGAGTTTGAGCTGATGACAAAGATGAAATTAACAATATAGGCAGTACAACGCCCACTGAAGTCGGCTCACATTCCTTGTAAGTGTCATGGTGATACAACCATTCGCTCAATTAAATTTTTAACGGACCTGGTTCTTCTGATTTGAATTAAAGCGACAAAATCATTTCCATAATCAGAAGAAATCTCCAAAAGGAGAGTCCATGGTACAATTCCAACTAAACCATATGCATGTGTACTGATGATACCAGGTGTTCGGGAAACTGTGAGCGTATCCTGCCCCACCAGTGGCACCTGTCACAAACACATGCAAAGACAAGTCAACATTTACCTAGAAAACACACGGGAACGTATGGTAAGTCAAAATAGGGAATTGCAAAGGACATAATGTTTGTCAGTGATGCATCAAATTTCAAAATGTCATCCACGTGTCAGCAAATGTGTCCATAAACTGTTAGCAAGGATTCCCAACAGTTTGATCCGACACGCTTCTTGAATAAGACTGAAACAATGAACGAGATGATACAGCAATCACCGAAAAGGGATGATGTCATATCAGGTCTCTGTTTACAGATGCTGAGGTAGAATCTGAACGTACCCTGGGTCTGTCCATGATTTACTTGGGGCGGTCGGGTAGCCTAGTGGTTAAAGCGTTCGCTCGTCACGCCGAAGACCCGGGTTCGATTCCCGACATGGGTACAATGTGTGAAGCCCATTTCTGGTGTCTCCCGCCGCGATATTGCTGGAATATTTCTCAAAGCGGCTTAAAACCATACTCACTCACTCATGATTTACTTACAAGGAACACTGGGAGATCTATATATGTACGTGTTGCCAGATTATTCAATACTTTAGGTCAAAACTGATTACTGATCACAACGATCGATTTTGATATATAACCCCTATTCGTGGTCTTATTGTAGAAATTAGGTGTACAATTTTACATTGCGCAACATTTATTAAAGGCCCACACGCTAGATTATCACTTTACTCTCTGTAATTTGACTGTCACGTGGAATTGTGAAACTAATCCATTTTCAAAATGGATGCCTCCCTGTTCATGCCGAGGTGAACTAGGAGGTCGGTGTGAGCCGAGTGAGTGACGGCTATGTACGGTATGTCAAAAAGACAGGTGCTCTATCACATTGGCTTGACATGGGCACCTGTCTTAAGGAAGTATTAGTCTCTGTCTTTGTGAAAGCCCGTCGGAGAAATATTCTCAAGCGTGTATCAACATTCTCAGGTGTGCCCAATAATTATGATAACTGTAGGCATGACCTCGTTTGACCTCGACCTTTTCGTCAACATACGAATTTTTAAGAGACAGCATGTGGCACAGTAATGAATGAACATAGATCGTATTATACTATTTTACGAGACATGAGACAACATTAATTTTGGGTATGGCACGCTGATCATTTTATCTATCGAAAACTCAACTTCAACAATAGGCTACGGATGACGTCATTCAATTTATGGTTTGGTGGATATAGCGTATGCCGCGTCATACCAAAATACGTTGAAAGATGGTACTTGTTGTTTCCCTGCCTGGCGCTTGGCATTAAAGGGACAAAACAAGGACTGGTCGGAGTCAGTATCCTGCGTCTGAGTGGGGCAACTACGGCATGGATCTCAGTGGGCGGTCTAGTACAAGGAGCTACCCACACGCACGCACACATGCACAAGCACACACACACGCACACATACACATCACATACATAGATACATACAAACCTATCTTACTGCACCCACACCCACAACTATATGTATAAACAAACGTTTAATTGTGCTCGTGTTCGTGTGGTTGTATCCTTCCCGAACCTTCAGTTATGGCGAAGATTCTCTTCAACGCCGAGACCATGAGGTCGAACATATCGGAAATATCTCACATCGGAAATCAGCCCCGGACGGGAAAGACGAGGATGGCCGAGTGAATTCCGTGATACTCCGGCAACTGCCTTCAGGAGTGAAATAGTATCTTAGTGTCACATGTCAATTAACAACACATACCGAGCGAGGCTAGGCACAAATGTGGTCAACAAGCCTGACATTTCCGCAGTCGTGACGACGATGTTCCACTATCGGGCCGCATCATTTATGAGATATTTTCAGACCCACTGACTACATGGACAGTAGACTGGAGCTTTGTGAGGCTACACAAAATACCAGTCGATGGCTACACAAAATACCAGTTGATGGCTACACAAATATCTATTGATGCCTACACAAAATACCAGTTGATGGCTACACAAATATAATTGTACAAGTATCACTTGTCCCCAACTTGTATGTCCCCCATGTTTGCGTTTTTTTCTACGCATATCCAGTCTTTAAAACTTGCTAACTTCAGATGTTATGCTGATTACTTTAACTTTTACACAGTCAACGAAATTTATGGCAATATTTATCGCAAGATATTTAACAACAAACCACAAAACCCATTCCCCATCTGTCAAACGCACTGGTACGTGCACCTGTCAAACAGTTCGGAACACATGTCTTTCTGGTTGGACCTGTTCAGCTGGTTAAATGATCGTTTGACTTCCTATATCATGAAACTCATCACTCAAGATGTGAAGTAGACTAACTTCTAGTCTCTGAAATGAACCTATCGTACAGAAAAATATCAGTTGTTAACTTAATAAAAAATTAATAATAAGGAGCCCAGAGACTATATTCATTTTCAGAAGAAATCTTGACTTGCCAAACATTATAGACTTGCATGGGCTGTATTTGATATATTTGTATCAGAGACAGACTGATACTGAAGAAATCTAGACTTGCCAAACATTATAGACTTGCATGGGCTGTATTTGATATATTTGTATCAGGGTCTGTAAGACAGACCAGATGTGCAGATTCCTTAGTATATCAGGTTGACACGATACAATTGTTGTAGGATTATGCGGTAAAATGTCCGGAGATATGTGATAATATACAGCAGGCTGAAGTGTTCCGTCGCTATTGGTCGCGGCCGCCAAGGAAGACCCGTTTTTGAACGCTGCGTGAGTTCGTGAGGTGTCTCATGACCCATTGAGGAGGAAGGAGGTGAAGTGAAGTGGGGATTAATGACGGTTTTATAGTGATAGTTCTCTTAAATACCATGCCTTAGTGTAACGTGGATACCTAGCTCAGACACATTATACTGACTCAGATCCGACAGTCATGCTTTATCCCCTGAATGCCGAGCGCCAGGCAGGGAAAAACAAGCCATCTTTCAACGTATTTTGGTATGACGCGGCCGGAGATCGAATCACAAACTTCCGCTCTCCTGGCAGACGCACTATCCACTAGACCACGTAGGCGGTTACTAACAAAACGATAGATCACTAACAATATCAATATACGCATCACTACCACATCCGTCACACTACGACGCTCTCTCCACAAGACCACGGAGGAGGTCTGATGTGGGAGGAAAGTCCGAAGTGATGCAGGTCTTGGACGTTTACTACTTTGGCGAAACCTGCGAGCACGGGTAAGCTACTGCCATACCAAGAATCATGAACGACATTAATCGGGGATTCGATCGCGAGATCATAAAAAGCGTGGATCGATGCTCATTTTGTCAATCACTGGATTGTCTGGTCCAGACTAGATTATTTACAGAATGCCGTCATATGGCTGGAATACTACCGAGTGCTGCGTTAAACAACAAACAAACAAACAAACAAACCATACAAATCTCTAGAGTTTGCTACACGCCTTCGTCCGCTGAACACATGTATGAAAGAAGCCCCCATGTTGTCTCCCTATGAAGAAGATGGTTTATCTGTGTAGAAGAATGGTTTATCTTTTTAAAAGAATGGTTTATCCGTGTAGAAAAATGGTTTATCCATGTAGAAGAATGGTTTATCTGTGTAGAAGAATGGTTTATCCGTGTAGAAAAATGGTTTATCCGTGTAGAAAAATGGTTTATCTGTGTAGAAAAATGGTTTATCTGTATAGAAGAATGGTTTGTCTGTGTAGAAGAATGGTTTTATCTGTGTAGAAGAATGGTTTATCTGCGTAGAAGAATGGTCTATCTGTATAGAAGAATGGTTTATATGTGTAGAAGAAAGGTTTATCAGTGTAGAAGAATAGTTCATCTATGTAGAAGAATGGTTTATCTGTATAGAGGTTATCTAGTGGCTGAACAGTAGTCAAATGCGAGACTACCGGACTATTTACTTCCATGAACGCATGTGACCGTGATCTTTTGCTGACCAGGGCAAGGGTGGGATTGGAATTCATTTTGACTTGTCTAACTTTTTTCCTTGGCTGATATAAATCATATCAGTTGATTTTCAGATCAACAAAAACAGCGAAACTGTGGAAATTTCATTTCTCTTTAAAGGCATTAACATATTTTATATAAAGCAGCAAAGAAAAAATCTCACCTGCTTTTTTGTTTTAAATGAAATCTTACTGAAATAAATTTCGAAAACAGAAAATTCGAAAAGTGCATTCCTACGTAAGTCTGATGAGGTTAGAATTACCACTAAATTCATATTACCTCAACGTGCAGAAATCATCTATTCGTAACACGCTAAAAGCAATCCTTACCATTTACACAGTACGACGAGGGAAGAGGACCAATACGGGATTAGTTTGCCGACGAACGCTTTCATGTTTTTAGCTTACTGGACGAAGTGAGCCTATGTCATGCCTTATTTGTCAGTTGAAGATAACATAACCTCGACGCTGGGGATTGAAAGTAACGCAGGCGGGGACCAGAAACATAATACTTTGGGTGTTTTCATGTAGCCCCATGAACAGGTCATCCTGTCTTTCGTCACCACTCGCCGCTTTCCCGTGACCAGTCATGGTCATATGACTAAGCGATCGCGCCTCCCTGTTTCGTTCGGCACCATGTTTGTTGTCTAAAATTTGATATTTTAATGCGCCTGTAAGTTAGACCAAATACGTCCAACAGAAAATGAGTATTCATTAATTCATAAAATCTCAGCAGTACGTAAATTTAAAAAAAAAGTTCAAGTATTTTATGGAGTTTTTTAATATTTGTAAATATTGTTGCTTTATCTTGTTGGCGTGCAGGAAGCCCTGTATGAAAAGGTCAATTTTGTATAGAGGGAAGAATTTAGATTTTCCTTAAAGGAAAATATCTCCTCTTCCACGTCACGAGATGAGAGATAGAGATAGAGAGATCCTCTTTCCTCGAAGTGACGTCATCCTATTGTTGTTATTATCCATGCTCAAATGCGTCCCTTTAACTTCGCTCGTGGTTACACATTTTTAACCAAAACCTCAGAGTCAAGATCAACATGTTTGATTGTACTAAAGGCATCTGACCCTTATACAAAACAAGAGTACAAGGAGATAATATCAGTGAGTACAACACAGCACAAAATATGATGCACACAAAACACATGTGCTGTTGATGTGACAAAGTGGTTGTACACAATTATTTTACGAAGTGGAATCATGATACAAAAAGCATTCTTTCGCCGGCGAAGTGCATATAAAGAGCTGACTAAAGAATCGTTTTTCCATCCTTAGATTTACATGAATATGAATTTAGTAAACGCAAGTATTTCTGTGGGATATATGCTTCCCTTAAATCAGTATAACAGTACAAACATATGACATTCATCCTCCATACAAGATTGACAGAAAGGACAGAATCTCATTGGCTTCAACTAGTCGTGTTTTTACTAAAACTTAATTTTATCAAATACAAACTTGATTATAAAAGTGGGCTTCTCTATCTGCCTTATTTGTCAGAGAAAATAACATAAGCTCGACGCTGGGGATTGAAAGTAACGCAGGCGGGGACCAGAAACATAATACTTTGGGTGTTTTCATATAGCCCCATGAACAGGTCATCATGTCTTTCGTCACCACTCCCCGCTTTCCCGTGACCATGGAATGAAGAATGGTCATTCATGTCTACATTACTTCTATCTGACCTTGTGAACTCACCATCAGAAGAGAGGAATGTATTATGATTTCATGATTATATTTCATGCTCGTTGTCAGTCTGTATTGTCCCTCGGCATTGCCAAAACCCACCTTATGTAGTACACATACAGTAAACCACGGTTATAACGGACACGCTTATAACGAACTGACGGATATAACGAACTTACTTTTTTGGTCCCGACTGTCTGCTGTAGTTATGCTGTATATATGCTTATAACGAACTACGGTTATAACGAACTAAAATTAGTAGTCCCTTTGAGTTTGTTATAACCGTATGTTTACTGTATTCAGGTCTGAAAAGACTCACTGTTCTTTTTTCTTCTAGGCTGGCTACGCGCGACTCAGTTTTTTGAGACAGTCGGGTTGATCGCCATTGCAGTAGCAGCTGTCATCTTGTTTCTCTCCCTCATCGTGCAGTCGCTCAGGAACAAGAAGATCGTCACTATCGTCAACGCACTGGCCTGCTTCGTTGCCTGTAAGTCCTCTTGTTTGACAGATTCATTCCAAAGATAATTCTTTTCAAAATAAGAGCATTGGCTTTATCAAATATTCAGTAGCGCACAAACACAGATATTCGAAGGTGTTTTTGTTTGTAAAGTTTACTGCAAAGTTTAGGTCAAAACCACACTGTGATACCCGTATCAAATACGCCACCATCGAATAACCATTTCTTGTTTGTTTACTTGTTACTCACCACCAAACATGCGTGGACACTTGCTGTTGCCCGGGAGTGTAGCCTAACCGTAACGTTGATCGTAACTTGCGATCTTTTACATTTGAGATGGGTACAAGTGGTTGGAGGAGCTAGGGATTCGACTTATGTAGAGTTCCGTACCTCAGTTCGCACACCTTCGGATCATGAAACACATTTGCCCGATAATGCTATTTGGTCTGTCAGCGCCATACGCCTCTTCATCGGGTTTAGTGAAGTGGTAATACGTCGTGATAAAAGGGAATCTGTCAAAGCGTCGTTAAAACCAACTCGCTCTCCCATAGGTATGTCCACGTGAATAATCCTGGTTAGAATTGGTTTCCAGCAACCTGTGTTTGTCGTAAGAGGCGTCTAACGGTATCGGGGTGTCAGGTACGTTGACCTCGGTTGATTCATGAGTGCAAGTCTTCGAATCCCAATTGCGAAGATCAATACTCATGCTGTCAATCACTTGATCGTCTGGTTCAGACTTTGAATTATCCCGTTTATTTACAGATATGGCAGGAATAGTGATGTGTGCGTCGTTAAACAACAAACAAACAAACAAACAAACAAACACTAATTTATGTCCTATGTTCTGTCTATTCCAGTTGGAACCATTATTGTCGGCGCCATCATCTTCGCCTCCCGGAGCAACAGCAGCTACCTGAGCTGGGCGTTCGCGCTGTGCATTGTGGGGGCAATACTGGAGGGTGTGGCAGGCGCACTAATTCTTGTGGGGACCTTCGCGACCAGAAGTTAATGTCTTTTCTCAAATTCAACATCCGGCGCTTCTGGTGTAGCCGGTTTATCCTTACCTCGAACTCTATCAGTGCCTTCTTCTCATCCTTTGAACAACTTCCGGTAACCCGAAGTAAATATCCTCCTTTATCGAAGTATCCGGATGTTTGGTGAAGTGAAAACATCAAGAAATTTGCTTATGATTGTGATCTGTTTTGCTCATCATTTCTGTAGTCACGTGATCAAAGTGGCTCGGAGTCTGGAAATTGTTAATGTAGCCATTGTTGACATCTTGCATAACATGAAAACAACTGCGGTTTACAAAATGACTGAAATTCCACGACTGTAACCGAGAGCCGCAATGGGGTCTGACAGTCAAGACATGATTCTACATGATTCAACATATCTTAACTCTCGAACCCCATCGCTTCTCTCGGCCAAGTATAATGTAGATAAGTTTGTGACTGTATGATTTAACAGGCAGGATTGTTTTAAAAGAAATACCTTCGTAATTGTCATTCTCATTCACCTAAAAATCGGAAAGCCCTTATGTAATAACGTCAGGTAGTTTTCACAGAGACCGTGGTGTTCTAGTCCATTTGAGGCCTAAACACTGTAATGACGGTATTTAATCAATAAATACATACTTTTTTGTAATTAGGGTAATATATTATTGCTTCCTTGAACTCGAGCTTGTAGACAGGCAAAGTTTTGATTGTGAGCACTGTGGAATACAAAGCTCTTTGTCAGCAATACAACTTTTTTTAGGTAGTACAACCGGTACCTACATAACGTCAGCCAATACGTGTCCAGTGGTATCACAGGGTTTCAGTGTTTTCATGTCCACCGTCTCATCCCGCCGCATGCGGCTGGAGCGTGCACGCGCCGGTTATATATAATCGCCTAAACATATGCCGCTTCCTGCAGTGACACACACAACCAGTGAGTAAATGACATAGAAGTCCGTACATCGCGACGGGCAAACTCAGGGGAAACATTAGGGCAGGGGAACTAGATAATCTACGGCGAGTACAAGTTGTGGAGGAAGTTAGGGTGTCTCACTGTGCTTGAATGACATGTTGGTCTATTAGTCCTGTAAGAGTTAGTTCCCCTTAGTTGATATCCCCAGACTCGAAATCGTTTGTCTTCCTCCTTGGAGAGATCATATATTGGTCTCTGTTAATGATAATCTACTGATGAAGCCTGTCCCTCGATATAAGGCATCTGCTCCGTGTTATAAACACGACTTCTAGCGATCGCTGGTCATCTGTCATCTGTTCATTCCGCATTGATGTTCGAGAGAAAAATCTCTATCAAGATGAGGTAGTGGGGAACACATTTCTGAAACGTCCACCACTGTCACACTTCAAACCAGCTGAACGTTGCTAGTATTGTAACTTATGTAATATTGTATACTTCCTTGGCATCTTACAAGCATGTTTTGCATAACAATAGTTTAGCATTTTGTTTGTGTGTATATGTATCTACATTTTTACCTGTCCGAATGTAATTTTTGTCTTCTGCGCTGTGCCTGTCCCGCAGATAAAAAAAACCCTGTTATTTGAATTGCTATCTTTTCAGGAATGTTATCGAGGTATTAAGATGTGCTGTCATATGTACCAAATTATCTATATTTAAAAACAGTATTTTGTTAATATAATTTTGTCATTTTTCGGTAAAAAACAAGCGTGTATTCAGTGTGGTTAAACTTTTAAACGCACCCTTTCCTCGATTTTCACAACTCCAATGGTGTAGCATTTGTATCTTTTTATGAATAAATTAATATATGTAACCAATGCAAGGATTTCGTGGCATTATCGCGCTATGTTATATTTTGAGGGCTGACTGAAGGGGAAACTCCAAGAAAAACAAGGTGGGACTACCCGCCAGGGAGACAGTCTAAAGGCCCTCTACATAGACACCATGATATGATATATTACCACCAGTTTGTAAACATTTACACTCCTAAAATAGAAACGCAAATATGATATTTATTTAATGTATACTCAGTCTGACATATGCGGACATTAGCACATAATATGTGAAGCATGTATATAGTAATTTGGTACCAAATTACCATTTTTGGAATCATCACAACAGAGAAGCTACCAAATGCTTAACACAAGCGTACCAATACAGAACAGTAGGGCACCACACGAGAACCATGGTACCGATGCACGTGCATATTCTTCATGCCAAACAACACGACTAGACCTACAAACCTATGGCTTCTCTGGGCTGCCAAACATTTGTCTAAACAAGGATCATCACAATGTCACTCAAAGATGTTAACATCCGTGAAGATCCGGGGTAGAATAGGTCTTCAGCAACTCATGCTTGCCGTAAAGGCCACTAAGCTTGTCGTAAAAGGCGTCTAACGGGATCGGGCGGTCAGGCTCCCTGACTTGGTTGATGCATGTCATCGTATCCCAATAGCTTGGATCGATGCTCATGGTGTCAATCACTGGATTGTTTGGTCCAGACTCGATGTGGGTGTGAGGGGTGTGTGCTCATAGTTTTGAATATGTCAGCTCCATACAAAATACACTCTTCAAAAAAAGACACGCACAGGTAGTATGTAGTTCATTGAACCTGACTACACAAAACAATTCAGTATATAAATTAGATATATGTTATTGGAAAATGTTGGTGGCCTGATATTCGACAAACGGTGCGTCAAAACGCAGCCATTGTTGATTTGCAATGTCTTAAACGGCATTGTTTTTACACTTGTTAATAAAACATGTCATGGAGGAAAACATTAAAGCAAAATGCACGCGCATGTTATGGCATTCGTAACTCGTGGTAGTGGCTATAAAAAGGCAAGCATAAGCCAATAATTTGTCATTCAATTGTCAACATTTTTCAAGATAAAAAATGCCGAGACTCAGCGCTGGCGATCGGAACCTCGCCATAGGACGTATCCAATGGGGGAATAGCTGTCTTCTGTCCCACGCCACGTCTACGTCCACCACAGCACCACTTGTGGCCTTTGTGACCTATACACACAGTTCAATTCCACTGCAGACCGTCCGAGAACCGGCCGACCAAGAGTTACCACCCCTGCACAGGATCGCTACATTCGACTGTTCCACCTACGTCATCGTAATGCCACAGCAGGACGCATCCCTGGTTTGAGGAGGATATCGGACCAGACTGTTAGGAACCATTTTCGCGAGGCTGGAATCCGACCCAGAAGACCAGTTATCGTCCCTGTTTTGTAACGCTTGCGTTGGTTCCATAGCTTACAGCCTTGGAATTTGAGAAACTGGAGACGAGTGTGGTTTAGCGATGAATCACGATATCTTCTTCACCGGCGAGATGGAAGACAACGTGTTCATCGTCATCGAAATGAGCGGTTTGTCCTACATTGTGTAAGCAGTACACCAGGAGATCTGACTTGGTTGTGGTCCAGGGAAATTTCACAGCAAATCGCTACATGAATCAAATTTTTCAACTTCACCTTCTTCCAATCATTCACCGGCAAATGGAGCTGTTTCAACCGGATAACGCTCCACCGCACACAGCTCGTGTAGACTACGTTCCTAATGCCAACATCAACGCCTTGCCCTGGCCGTCGAGATATCCAGATCTCAACCCAATCGAACACCTCTGGGGATGAACTCGATCGACGTGTACGTCAACGTCAGAACACACCGCATACACTCCCACAGCTGTCCAACGCGTTACAAGCAGAATGGCGCAGAATTCCGCAGGACAGAATTCGTACACTTATCCAGTCAGTGCCGAGGAGATTGCTGCCCGGGGCGGCCAGACGAGATACTGAGTTCAGCGCTACCTTGTGGCCTTTTGTGACATGACAATGAACAGTTTTCAATGCCTTCGTACACCGACAACATGTGACTATCGAGCTCTTAAATGTCATATTTGATGTCATTATGATATCAAATCAAATATTTACTTTATCAGGTACAATAAATGTACTAAAAATCTACCTGTGCGTTTCTTTTTTCTGAAGAGTGTACATATACTTATAACGGATTTATTTACCCAAAAGAGGACAAAATCACGTAGTTTGTACTTATAACTAATGCTTGTATAAAATTAACTGAGCAACTCCTTTTAAACTGAGAAACACTTTGTGCAGACATTTTAAAAATCTAATGGTAATCTTTTTTAGATGCATAAATTTAAAAAAAAGATAATTAGCTTAAAATACATTTTTAATTGCATGTTAGATATACATTTGTAACAAAATGAGAATTTGTTATATGCCATTATTCCTTGTTCAACAGGAATAAGTGAGTGCTGCTTTAACACTGACATAAAATTTAATTACTATTGGTCGTCAAACGATTTCCACACAGTTATCTCTGTTACTTTCGGAATGACACAGCCTAGTCAAGAATGGCTGTGTTTCAGCTCAATTTGGGAGGAAGTCCCGAAGTGATGCCGGTCTTGTACTTTTACTTCTTTGCTGAAATTCACAAACACAGGTTTTGGTGCTGACAAAGCAAACTACAGATTCACTGCGAATCTGGGATTCGAACACACTATCACTGGATCCTGGCACGTCCAGGTGACGTACCTTTGCACAGTGAATTGCCGCTCCTGTGATGACTGGTCCACCTGTGGCCCTTTTAGATAATGTATGTTCTCATTATATTCCATTTCCCCCAATCCGATAGAAATAAAACCTTTTACTACTAAACGACAGGAAGTCGCGTGAATTTTCTTATGAGCCAATCAGCGTCGAGGCATCGACATTTTCGGTATATATTTTATGATCAAAATAGTATCTAAGACCACAGTACATCAATTATTAGATTTTAATCGGTGTGTTTAAAACCTGTGATGTGGGAGGCATGTTTTATTTTACAAAAAGAATTGTGGGGGTATCTTCAATCCAAGTAAACACGAGTGGGGATAGTTTTGTGCAGAGTCAACTTATCTAAGATAACCAAATTGTTATCTGTCGTGCCTATTGTCATTTCCACTCTGAGAGAAACACCACTGAATCTAAGTCATTGCGGAGGACCATTTTTAAATGCCCTTATGCGGGCACACATTCCCCGCGTGAATTTGAAGAAGATAAATAAAATGTATTTGTTCATGTAAAGGTCAAGGTCAGTAATGAAAATTTGAAGCGGGGGTAAAATGTTTCTTTTAAATACATGTATGAACTGGAAGAAGAAGTTTTATCAGTCGAGCTTGAGGAAGAAACAACTGACTATCCAAATTCAGCTCCTTGAGAAAATACTGCAACTCATGCGAATGGCATAAAACCTAACGCGGGACGCAAAAAACGCCATGTACCCCTCGTGATAGTGCTACAAAACGTTATTAGTCTGAAAAAAGTGGCCAAAACATCACTATGACACACTTGTCAAAAACATCACAATTGAATAAACATTTTTTGTTTGTTTCATTTAATAATTTAGCCATCATGGGTGTATACTTTCTTTATGAAGTTTATGAGGAAGTCCAGCATTTCACACAATGTGTTCTCAATACACCCCAGATGACATTTGCTTTCAATTTTGATATATTATCCTATTTGAGGTGAGGTGAGGTGAGGTGAGGTGAGGTGAGGTGAGGTGAGGTGAGGTGAAATGGGGTTTAACGTCGCGTTCAAGATTATTGCACTTATATAGCGACGTGCATACTCGCGTGTGTGTGTATATATAGTCATCATGATACACACTTGTCATATAGGACAGTCAGACTATGGATGCCAGCTGGCTGGGTCAGAAAGGGTGTATTCTAATTCAGTTGGTGCGTTCAACCAATTTAGGCACTCACTTAGCCAACTCTGAAAAAACATTCCACGAGGATGATTAAGCGAGACTGTCTCATCCTAGACATACCTTTCGAAGAGACCATCAAGAAACATGGACAGAAGAAATGTTTATTATAAGAAGACGATACTATCGAGAGTGTATTCCAATTTATCAGTTGCAAGATATGGCAGACGATCCAGTTCAAGGCAGTTTGTATGAAATTGAAATGGAGAAAGTTGTTATTTGAGCATCGATCCACGCAATTTGGACCGATGACATGCATCAACCAAGTCAGCGAGCCTGACCACCCGATTCCGTTAGTCGCCTCTTACGACAAGCATAGTCGCCTTTTAAATGCCAAAAAAATCAGAAATCTTTCGGTTTCGGAGCCTCTGCCACATGATGACATGAACATTCCATTCTTCATGCTAAGTGATGACACATTTGCTCTTAGGACATACATGATAAACCTTACTCTACAAGAGGACTGACTAAAGAGCAGCGTATCTTCAATTACCGTATTTCTCGTGGTAGACGCGTGGTAGAGAATGCTTTCGGCATTTTAGCTCAGCGTTTTCAAGTATTCCTCACAACAATGCAGCTGTTACCAAAATTTGGACAGGATGTTGTAGAAGCATGCATCTGTCTGCACAATTTAATGCGCACGAGATATCCAGCTCTACAAAATGCAGCACTTGATACAGAGGATGAGAATCATAACCTTATTCCTGGAAACTGGCTACAGCTAGTAAACATGTGTGATGTCGGTCAAGTAGTCGGACCCAACTGTGCAACACGAGCAGGAAAACAACAACGAGAGTATCTCAAGTTGTATTTTAACAGTGCAGCTGGATCTGTACTTTGGCAGGAACGCATGCTATGAACATTTATGTGACACTTGGTATGGAGTTAATCATACTTAACTGATAAATTTTAAATTGGTAGCATTTTGTACATTTCGAAACGCTTGTTATTATCTTTATTTATTATTTATTTTCTCTGAGTTACCAACATATTAATTCATTTGTTGTTTTTAATGTTATTAAACAAATTATAAAAACAAATGTGTTGAGAATGCTTAAATTAATTTTATAACAAATGAAATATACTCTTAGAATAAGTGAAGTGAAACATGCTTTAATAAACTTTATTTAATCAGAAAAAGCATAGCAAGCATTGCTATGAACACCCTAATGAAAGTTTGCAATAAATTGAACACTGAAATGAAAAAAAGAGAAAATAGAGATATTTGAAGTTCAAATATAACGCTAATTAAATGAATAAAACAACACCAATAATTGAAGCATCAATACCCATTCGTAGGAACAGTCAACACAACATGTTTCCAGAATGTATATAAAATTACATCAGTCGTTAAGCTTTTTTAAAGCAGGCAATATAAATATATTACATACTGTAAAACACGCGGCTTCATGAAGGCAGAGGAGACGCAGAAAGGAGGCACAGGGATCGCCGAGGACGTACAAGAATCGTTGTGTTCGGCGAATAAAGGCAGAGAAGTCGCAGAGAGGACGCAGAGAGGACGCAGAGAGGACACAGAGAGAAGGCACAAGGTAAACAGGATTACATCACAGATTCATATGAAGACCATTCAGCGACCACTGTGCGTTCTCTCTGCGACCATGGCGATGCCTCTGCCTCCTTTCTGCGTTCCCCCTGCCTCCGTTCTGTCTCCCTTGAGCGACTTACATCGACGGCGATCTCACTGCGACTGTTTAAAGCAGGTTCAAAACTTTTCAGCGACAGTGGCGCTCTTGGCGATGGCTGAGCGTTCACTCTGCCTCCCTTGTGCGACCTGACCTGGGAAAACTTAAGAACGCAGAACGGTCGCAGAAAGATCGCCGTCCGGTGTAATGGGGGTATTACGACGAGAAGGGTGGTGTCTTTCCATTATATAGAAGTAATACCCCCATTACACCGGACGGCTTCTTGGACATTGGACAACTTCGTTCTTGTACTCTTCTCGGATTGCTCTACAAACCTCAGGTACAAACACAGAGATAGTGCTACGTGATACACGATACTGGTATTGTAGCGAAGGATACTTGTCTTCTGTAGCAAGGTATCGGAGAGTCACAGCAAGTTTAAGACCAGGGTCCAAACTTTCACTGTAATTAGTATTTTGTCTTAATGTTCTTGCGCTTACTCTTTGAAGTATTTCATCAAACATTCTTGGTTCCATTCTAAGGTAATTGAAAAATGAACCTTCATCCTCCAAACGTAGCTCGTGCAACAATTGGCTATAATGTCCAAATTGGAACCTTTTTTGATGCGTCAACCATGGGCGAACCCACCAGGTTCTCATTTTCCTTCTTCGTCTGTTCAGTTTGCGTTCCATTATACCAAACTCATTTGGTGTAACAACAGTGCTTGATGACCTTGTATGATAGCAATTTTCAAGCGCTGGTTGTCCATCACTAGTTGTATCACCAGGAGCTGACATAGACTGATAAAAAATCGTCTGCAGATGAGCGTTTTATAGTCAGGATGTTCAGCTGTCGCAAAGAAGGCAGAAGCATCGCTGAATGGTCGTTCGGCGATCGCCAAGGAGGCAGAGGCATCGCTGAAAGGTCGTTGAGCGATCGCCATTGGTCGTAGAGGGGTGGCAGCGCGGTAGTTAGTTGCAATAAGGAGGCAGAGGGGAGGCAGAGGGAACGCAGAGGAGACGCAGAGGGAGCGCAGAGATATCGCACAGTGAACGCCTAGGTCGTTCAGGGAATGCAGTGACATTGACAAAAGTAACATATTTAGTCGCAGAAGGAAGGCAGAACGGTGGTAGGAGCGATTACACCAAAAGAGAGTTTTCTTGAGTATGGCGACCCCACTGCGCTCTAGTCAAATTTTAGGACGCAGGAGGAGCGCAGAGCGATCGCCGTTTGGTGTAATGGCCCCTTAACCAAATACATTGATAGAAATATCTTTTTTATTATTTGGAATTTGAGACAACGGGATAGGCATGTTTTTTTCCGTCCAGATTAAGTTCTGATTCATAGGTCTTATATTAACTCACTCGTTCGGCATGTTTTATTCCTGTCGAGTGGATGGATTGGAGCTAATACTGTCCAAACATTTCTTATCTTCATTTTTGATATTCAAAATGGTTTTTTAATCAACTAGAACTGAAGGGAGAGGGGTGTAACTGCTACATGCTAGATTTATTGTTTGTTGTTTAACGCCGCACTCAGCAATATTCCAGCTATATGACAGCGGTCGTAAATAATCGAGTCTGGACCAGACAATCCATTGATTGATAGCATGAGCATTGATCCACGCAAAAGGGGTATGATGACATCAACCAAGTCAGCGAGCCAGACCACCCGATCCCGTTAGTTGCCTCTTTCGACAAGCACACTGGCCTTTTACCGCAAGCATTGGTTGCTGAAGACCTATTCTATCCCGGCTACCTGCTAGAGGAACATACTGAGCCGTATTGACTTCTGAATAATTTGTTTTTATCAAGAATCCACCCACTTCCCACTGCCCGAAATTCTTGAGAGGATTTGTGTTGTTTCTGATGGTCCGCGGCTATTTGTTCTTGTATCTGAGGCAACATGGTGTTACCAAAGTTCATACTCCTCAGTACGGGTTCTGCCAAAACAGTTTCACTGGTTTCATCATATTTCATTAACTTCAATTTCAAAGTAAAAAGGCAACACTTCATTCCTATTTTCTGATTAAAAGATCATACAGAGTACTTTCAATATTTGATTGTTCATCAGCTAGAAAATGTACAATGTCAATATTATTGATGGGGTTTGGGGTATATATGCTGTTGAGACGCCCCCTCCCATGCCTGTACTTCACCTGACCAACCTGATTATTCCTCTCGTCAAATCTCTGTCGTCGCCTCACGCAACTATCGCGCTGATCTACTGGTGTAAGCATAGTTTTTTAATTGGATGTCGGATGGATATTTAAAGTCAATAAAACTGGAAAAGGTACATGTAGTACGATACAGACTTCCACTTACTGACACAAAACAATGATCACAATGGTTTACATATAAATTAGTCTCAGACATAATCGAAAGCAATAAAATAAAAAATAATGTACAGTCATAGTTTATGTTCTTTTCATAGATTATTTTCAATTTTTAAAAACACGTCTGCGACGTAACATTTGGTTCATGTTACCTTGAGAAGTTTGAACGGTGTGTTTTTAAATACGAATCAGACTAAAAAAGTAGAAGTAACTGGTTGCACATATATCTATATCAATGAATGATGCGCGTTCGGTTCCAAATTCAATTTGTATGTTTTTATCTCCTTATTCAATGTCCGGAAATTACATTTAATCATTTAAGCCAATCGGATTGCAGCACACGCCCCTGAAATAATGAATCATGAACGTTTCCCGAGTGAATGTTGCGCAACATATCCCGCCAAAGCCAACACGTTCATAACGTGACCCACTGCTCAAGGAATAGCCATGGCGGACTTGTCGAGCGTGTCTATTTGGATTAAAGTGTGTCTGGTTCTCGTCCCTTTGGGCGGACTATTTCATCTGATAGGTTTTGCATCACCATATTGGATCTCATCGGTTCTGGGATACAGCGGAATCTGGCGATTCTGTGATAAGCGTGGTATTTTAGTCTGCTTTGAATATCTGGATATTCCTTTGCAAGGTGAGTGTCAGGTGTCATATCAACCTACGACAAATATGTTGACCTGGGTATCTTCCCGTGTCACTTTTATCTATCTAAGGGGCATGATCCCATATTTTTTTTTTTGGGGGGGGGGGGAGTATAATCAGGTACATGTACAATGTGAACGTCACATCTGCAGTCTGATGTATATGAGTACAATGTAAACGTTATTTTTCCTTAAATAGTTATGCACATGTTTGAACAAACATTATTTTCAAATGCATGGATAGGAATCACAAGAGCTTCTTTCAAAAGTGAGGGAAATATTGCGTGTTGAAAAGAGACATTGAATAGTTTAGTTATGTGCATATCTCTACGGCTGGTAAGTATTCGGCTGTAAAACCGGTAAATCAAGTACCCCACGAAGGCAAACATTCCAAAGAGTAACTCGCCTAAGGTTTGTAAAACTATGTAAAAAGCTAAGCGAATATTTAAAATTAGTAAAACATTTTCAAACAAAAAGCGTATGTTAAATGCAAGTAAACAGTATGAAAATTGTCCAAAACATTATCCCTTTATGCATTTAAAAAATGTTTTAAAATAACATTAAAACCTGATATTGGATCCCTTTTTAAATATTTCAAAGCTATAAATGAATAATCAGCTGTTGAAGATTTACGTTATGATAATTTGCCGAACGTTATTACTGAGGACAGCACAGCTCTACATCCTGTCATAACAAGAGACGAGTGAGTGAGTGAGTTGGGTTTAACGCCGCTTTTAACAGAATTCCAGTTATATCGCGGCGTGTCAGCTTAATGTGGGAGGAAAGCCCGAAGTGATGCAGGTCTCAAACGTTTACCACTTCGGTGAAACCCACGAGCACGGGTATGGTGCTGACAAACCTAGAAACATAATCGGGGCGAACCGGGATTCGAACCCACAATCATAGGTTTCTGGCGTGTCCAGGGACGCAACACTGCACAGCGAATGGCGGCGCCTTAGACGACTGGGCCACCCGTGCCCCCAACAAGAGACGAAATTATATTGTGTTTTAAAAAACTTAAAAACGCAAAGCATCTTGATTTGATAACATTATTAATGAGTATATTACCTCTACTATTGATATATTTGTAAAATATGTATGTGAAACATGGTACTGGAGACTGGTATTTTCCTGGTATTACTGGTATGGTGTAATTAAACCAATATTTTAAAAAAAGGTGATCCCCAAACACCTGAAAATTACAGACCTTCGTGTGTATACAGGTATCATTGTTGAGTTGTTTTGGAAAATTATTCACCTCTATTATATTAAATAAGCGTTATGAGCAATTATTTTGAAACCAATAACATTCTATCCGAAGCTCAGGCACGTTTCAGATTTTCAACTACCGATAGAATTTGTACCTCATTTAATCTTTCTAAACTTTAAAAAAATAGAAAAAGAAAATTATATTCCGCATTTATTGACTTTCAAACAGCATTCGATATCTTTTGGCGATCAGATCAAACTACCTCAAAAGGGTATAACTAGGAAATACTTCAACGTCATTATGACATGTACCAGAATATAAAATCATTTGAGAAACTGGAGACGAGTGTTCTTCGGCGATGGTATTAGATGATATCAAATTGAATACATCGACTTTAATAGGTAGGTACAATACATTTACTAAAATCACCCTTTGCGTTTCTTTTTTTTGAGAGAGTGGATAAAGTTGATTCTTATCAACACTTTGTCGTCACCTTTCTGCTGTTAACTAGTAAATTTACAAAGACTAAGCCTATTGCATATAAAAAGGCAACCAAAGCTATGTTTTTTTATTATTTTACGCCAAGGTAGAAAACTGTCTGTCTGTATTTTAAAACTTTTTGATACTTTAGTTACTCCTGTTCTTCTTTATGGTTGCGAAGTATCGGGTTTTCAAATTTATTTTGTATTGAAAATATACTTTACGATTCCTTAAATATTTATGTTCACTTAGGAAAAGTACTCGTAATTTTCTGATTTATGGAGATCTTGGTAGATACCCACTTGCCAACATAGTTAATGGCAGAAATTCTTTCTTAACATGTCAAAGACACAACATTGGCTTTTTTAGTGTTCAAGCTTAATAATTATAACATTATTGATGGAAAATATCTATATCTATAAACAAATGTGGATAGTAAACATTGAAAATTCTTCGAAAAGGTTACATAACATATTTTGAAGTCTCCAGATTTATAATGTGAGCGGTACTTTTTTTAATATAACTGGATAATCTTACTGACATTCAGTACGTCAAATCACTATCTGCCGATTGAAATGTAACCTATGCAATTTCTATGACTTCGGAGATGAGTTTCACGACCTATTCGTATGTCAAGCATTTGAAAAAAGATAGGACATGTTTTCTTCATAAATATTTCGAGAACATAAAATCATGTATGCCATCCAATGTACACGCATTTAAGTAAATTTCATTTTCTATCTCACCTCTCTATGCCAATTTTCATTAAAAGATATTGACACAATAATTATAAACATAAAAAAGGCAGTAGTCTCGCCGGTAGTGTTTCACAAATCCAAGTGAAATTCACTAAATATATAATCTTCCATATATACTGAACACAAAAGTTCCTGTGACATGGAATAAGATTTAATGCAAAGTTATGTTTTTTACCAAATCTGAAACAATTTCAGTTTGCAACAGATAAAAGACTCCTGTAAGTGTTCAAAAGGTTTAATTTGCCATACTGACTTCAGAAAATGCGTGATTTCATAAAAAAAACCCATGAACATGCCAAAATGTCAATTTACAATTGGAATCAATAGCGTGTGTGTCCACCTCTGGTTGCGATGCAAGCAACACATCTTCGTCTCATTGAATGGACCAGGCGTCGCACAAAGTCCTGTGGGATATCTGTCCATATCTGCTGGAGCATGTTTCGAAGTTCCTGTAGTGTCTGTGGAACACGTGGCTGACGTCGAAGGCGCCGATCCATCTCATCCCACATGCGCTCAATTGGTGAGAGATCAGGGGATGACATTCACGTTGTTTTGTTGAAGAGAATCCTGAACAAGTCGGGATATATGAGGCTGGGTGTTGTCATGTTGAAAAGTAATGCCTGGGCCATGACGACGCAAAAACGGTAGAACAACAGGGCCGATGATCTCGTCGCGGTAGCGCTGTCCATTGAGATTTCCCTCTACCACTATCAAACGGGTCCTCTGTCTTGCTGTAATCCCACCCCATACTATAACGCTGCCGCCCCCGAACCGATCTTCTTCCATGAAACAATGATTGACGTAACGTTCACCTCGACGTCGGTACACTCGAATCCGTCCATCGCTGTGGCTGAGGTGAAAACGAGACTCGTCAGTGAATAGAACTTGTCCCCACTGCATGGCCGTCGAGCGTAGACGCTGTCTGCACCACTGTAGACGTGCTTGATGGTGGTTTCCTGTCAAAATGGGACGTCTGGCGGGTCTTCTGGCGACAATCCCTGCACATCTGAGGCGACGAAGTACGGTTTGTGAAGATATTCGTCGAAGGCCAGGGATGCTTCTTGCAGTCACTGTTGCTGGCTGGCTGGATTTCGTAGTTGTATTGTTCGAATCCAGTTGTCATGTCGATTATTGGTTACGCGTGGCCTGCCACTCCGAGGATTGTCTCTGACTGCATTCGTTTGTTGCCAAAGTTGCCATAAACATCAAATGGTGTTCCAGTGGACGTTAAATTGTCTTGCAACATCACGTTGACTCGATCCTGCTCCAAGCATACCAATGGCTCGCAGACGCTCATTTTCAGATAGGCGTGTCATTTCGTAATGTTGAATAATTGCGTAATTTTGTTGTTTTTCTGAGTGGTTGTTGTCAGCACGATGCTAAACAATGCATATGGAATCCCGTTTACGCACATGTTTTAATACCCATTCTTGTGTAATAAAATGCATGGGGTTTACATAAAGGTCAACTTTTGCATGGAATGCATGCTTTTCTGTAGCAGTTGCGCTTTTATGACTTGATTCAGTACATGTGCGACAATATTGAAAACAAAACTTTACTTGTTTGAAAAATACACTAAAATATTGGGGTCACAGGAACTTTTGTTGTTGAGTATATTATTCAGCACACTAAAATGTCTTGCCATCGAGTGGGGGGCTTGGATAATATGTTAACAGTACTAACCTATCTGTTATATGTGTGGCCATGATGAGGGATTGACACACACGTCTACAACACCCCTGCACTACACCCACCCTCACATCCCCTCTAGATCCGCGTATGGTTAAATGGGTTACGCAACAGTGAGCTGTGAGAAATTGCGCAATAACCATGGATCGCATGATCGTTGTCAACAGGGTGATAACTCCAGTAGAATCTGTTGATTTAGGCCAAGGCCGAGGCATATCTTGACAATGAGTCCACATTCTCTACATCTATACAGGGTGGAGATATTCATGTCACATGACCACTTTACCCTGCAAGACCGGCCTCATCTTCAGCCTATCCTTTCTTTGTGATCACGTTTACCGTGATTTCAGATCTTTGAAAAGCGATATGTTGACATAGCAGCTGCTATTATCCGATTCAGTGAAAATGTAAATCTCGAACAATCCTTTCACTGCGTAAGATACAATTTCACTGCAGTTTTGGAGACGTTTCGTAAGGAAATGTTAAAAAGTAAATACAACGACAGGTAGGTAAAATGTTATGTTAAAGGTATTTCGATCAACGTGTAGAAAATATAGAGAATCTCGAAATGTCCTTCTTTTATTCGACTGAAGCCATGTGAAGAGTTTATGTTGTTCATCAGTGGTCTTTCAATGGAAGCAGGAAATATTACAATAAAAGGGTCACCAATATGAATGCGTTTCATATAGATATACAAGGAACAACTTACTCTCGGCACACAAGTTATGCTGCTATTCATGTGTAAACATACCTTTGAATCTTTACATATGCTTCAACCAGGACTGGGTTTAACAACAAGCTTAGAGCATCATATGGAACTAGGCATGGAATACTTTCTGTAATTCCGTGGTCAAATTTTCTTCGAAAAAGATATTTATGCGTAAATGAGTGGGTTTAAAAGTTTTAAGGAAATTCTTAGCCACATCACCGTCGGGTTACACACATTGTACCAATGACCCCGTGACAACTGCGTGACGGGCCAACGATTTAGCTACTTGGCTACCCAAGGCCCTGAAACTAGTTTTCGGATTCTTTCTTTCAAAACTTGGAATAGGTGGTCGAGAAAAGCACATTCAATTGTCTTTTTTGTCTTTTGTGTGAACATGTGGTCGGTATTAAAATAAATAAATAATAATTATTCAATTATATCATGATAATCAAGATTCTGAAAAAACTATTTAAACATGAGTGGTGAGTTTATCATCTTGTGTCGGGACATGCATAAACACAGTTTGGGATATATTTTATTGCAAAATGGGGTTTTCAGACTCGGCTGTAAAAATAAATGAGTTTCTGTTGTGAAATTGTTTTTTTTTACTTTCCTCATTTTTACGCTCGGCAGATCGTAAACATAATACAAACACAACGCCAAACGACAACAATGACGATATCAATGGTCGGCCCATTTTCTACATGATTCTTTTGGTGGGTTCAACCAGACTGCGGTCTGTAAATAATCGAGTCAGGGCCAGACAATCCAGTGATTGACATCATATGCATCGATCTGCGTTGGGAAACGATGACATGCATCAACTAAGGCAGCGAGCCTGAGCACCCGATCCCGTTAGTCGCCTCTTACGACAAGCACAATGTTTTTTTTTACGGCAAGCATGGGTTGCTGGATTATATATTGATGACATTGTTCTCTGTATTCTGTTCATGGTTTGTAAAAGCAATTAGATGTATTGGAATCCTTCGCTTTAAAATAGTGTCTCACTCTCCAACATTATTGTTTTCAGAAACGGTGACATTATATAAAACCGAAATGAAAACTGGATTATGGAGTGAGAGTCCGTGCGTACATACGTGTACGCTTCAGAGAAACAAACGGAACACTTCAATGTTTATAACCTGGTCAACACGTGGACCAGATTCGCCCCCTCCCCAAACTTATCCCATCACCCTCCCCACCCATCCAGCACCCCTAATCCGCCCTACCCCCCACCCCCACACAACCCAATACGCAAGTCCCACTTGAGTGCTGATACATGTTTTTAGTTAAGCCGAATTGATCAAGCAGAGTACACATGGCAATGATATGACGTTGTGCATTTGGGTTTCAGAAGAACGTTTCATGGTCAATCTCTGCTTGTGTTATAGAAAAGAGAATAGTATATGACTCGAAAGAACTGACTTCCGAAGCGCATGCAGGTTCCCGTCGGAGATACTCGACAATCAATAATATGTTTAGGCTGCAACCTTTATGTTCAAAATAAAGCTTTTACCTAAGGCCGCCTACATGTTCCGAAAGTCTTTGGCTTTGAAGAAAATGCTGTAAGTCTTATTAATCAATATTTTCAAGGTAAAATATGTGATGTCCCGAAAGGTATGCATTCGGGTGGTAATGCTTCTGTAAATTTTGTATCATTCTTGTATTTCCCCAGGGTTTCCTACAAACATTGGTATGAAACAAGGTTGTGTCCTCAGACCCAACTGTATTTTTATTTTTAAACGAGATTGCATGCATTATCAAAAGGGGATGTAACCCTGAAATTTTCGTGTCAAAAGAAATTGAAGATATCAAGTTACTGATTATTTACTGTTTCTTGTTTAACGCGGCACTCAGCAATATTCCAGCCTTATGACTGTGGTCTGTAAATAATTGAGGCTGGGCCAGACAATCCAGTGATGGACATCATATGCATCGATCTACTTTGGGATACGATGACATGCATCAACCACGTCAGCGAGCCTGACCAATCGTTCCCCTTAGTCGCCTCTTACGACAAACACAATGTGTTTTTTACGGCAAGCATGGGTTGCTGGATTATATACTAATGACATTGTTCTCGTGTATTCTGTTCATGGTTTGTAAAAGCAATTAGAGGTATTGGAATCCTTCGCTTTAAAATAGTGTCTCACTCTCCAACATTATTGTTTTCAGTAACGGTGACATTATATAAAACCGAAATGAAAACTGGATATTATGGAGTGAGAGTGAGAGTGAGAGCGACACACACTTACGACTTATTTTCACACTTTCTTTTCTTCCAGGCTGGCTACGCGCGACGCAGTTTTTTGAGACAGCCGGGTTGATCGCCATTGCAGCTGCAATCACCCTTTTATTCCTGTCTATCTTCGTGCAGGCGTTAAAGGACAAGAAGATCGTCACCATCATCAACGCCTTAGCATGTTTCGCTGCTTGTACGTTCTCTTAATATTTCACTACCTATGTGATCCTAAAGTGAGTGAGTGAGTGTGGTTTTACCTGCTTTAAGCAATATTCCAGCAATATCACGGCGGGGAACACCAGAAATGGGCTTCACACATTGTACGCGAACCCAGGTCTTCGGCGTGACGTGGGAACGCTGTAACCACTAGGCTACCCCATCGCCTCATATGATCCTTATGGAAATAGATAATTACTAGTATTCAAATCTTAATGTAACGTGGAAAAATCCCTTGACATGACATGATACGAATGAGAATGGGTGGTCCAGTCGTCTAAGGCGAAAGAATCCGCTGTGCTGAGTTGCGTCCCTTAGACGTACCAGGAACCTATGCTCGTGGGTTCGAATACCAGTTCGCCCTGATTATGTTTCATGGTTTGTAAGCACCATATCCGTGCAAATTTGTAAACGCCTAAGACCTGCTTCATTTAGGGTATTTCCCCCTCACTAATATTACACCTTAATGCAACTGAACTAAATTTCAAAGCGGAATTCAACACCTCATTCCCTACTATTCTAGTCCTGTGTACCAACGAAAATATGAAATATACTGAACCGCAAAAGAAACGACACCGTGGATAGATATATGAGAAACTTTATTTGTCCAAACACTGTAAACATACTTTGAGACATATCAAAAAGACGAAACTTGGAAAAACTTATCATCAATGTTGAAATTAAAGTGTCAAATGTTCTTAAAGTGAAACACAACACTAGTCTCTGAGAAACTGGCATCACAAGTCAGTATCTCGTGTCCGCCATGCGCATTGATGACTGCCGTGCTACGTCGATACATGGAATGGATGAGGCGGTTGATGAAGGCCATAGGCACTTGAGTCCGCACTCTGAGGAACGCCTGACGCAGTTCAGCTGCAGTTGTCGGCCTTGGTCGAACGTCATTCAGCCGTCTTTGAATCTCGTCCCACAGGTGCTCAATGGGATTTAAATCGGGAGTAAGGGCAGGTCACTGCATGGTTGTGATGTCATTCTGCTTGAGGAAGTCTCTTGTTTCTCTCGCAGTGTGGGCACTGGCGTTATCATGCTGAAACTCGTGGTTGCAGCGACGTGCCAAATGAGGTATGGCGAGTGGTCTCAAGACTTGATCAATGTACCGAGCTGCTGTGACACCATTGCCTCTCCCTGGACCGATGTTCTGGAAGACCACAGGGCCGACCCTCTGTGCAAGACCAATTCCACCCCACACCATGTTGCTCGGACCACCCCACGAGTCTCTCTCAACAACACAAGAATCCTAATAACGTTCCCCAAGGCGTCGCCAGACTCTCTCTATCTGCCTTCTGCTGTTGAGATTCAGTAACGGCTCTCGTCTGAGAAGAGGACTCTTCTCCACTGCTGTTGGAGCCAATGCCGGTGCTGTGTTGCCCACTGAAAACGGTCCCGGGGATGACGTGGTGTCAGAATGGGTCCTCGGTTTTGACTTGTGACAGTAGAGGTGTCTGCTCGTCAAACGTCGATTGTCCCTACGGTATGTCGAGCAGTTTCCGCAGCATTAACAAAGCGGTCTTGAAGATGCTATCGCACAATCTGGCGATCCTGACGTCAGGTGGTGACCCTTGATCTTCCACTTCGTGGTCGGTCATCTGTAGTGTTGGTGGTCTGGTACCTTTGCTGGAGCCTGTGTGTGGTCCTTACGTGGACTTGAAATGCATTGGCTACTTGCCGGGCGGTTTGTCCAGCTTGCAATCGTCCAAGGGCTTGGTGTCTCTGATTTCTTGGCAATCTTGGCAATCGTAGCAGTTCAATAACGAATGAATGTTATCCGATCTGGGTGGATTTTTATAGGGCAAGAAATTGGGGAACGCATGTGCATTTCAATTTGCACGGAACTCACGTGCATCGGGTTACCATAGCCGATGCCGTGATGTGTTTCGGCGATTCGTTTTATTGTCAACTGCTTTGTTTTTTATCACCAAATTCCCTTTTTCCGGACAAGGTAATGTTAAATTTTCGAAACTTTTACAAACAATACCCAGATATTTAAATGACCACTTTTCATACAATGTTACTTGGAGTGACGTTTCTTTTTCGGTTCAGTATATATCCTTATCGATCAGTCGTGACCAGCAGAGTGGAGCGCTTGGGCCACAGTGCCGATGGTGATATCTTCTTATCGACTTAAACAATGTATTGCGTTAATGCAGTTAATGCAGTTCGAGTTAACAAGGTATCGACGTGGGTGTAATTGTTTCTCTTGATCTTAAAGATGTAAGTATGTATATGTATGTATCCTCTGTTATTTTCCAGCGGGATCAATCATCATCGGCGCCATCATCTATGGCAGTCAGGAGGGGGTTGCACAATACCTCAGCTGGGCGTTCGCGCTGTGCATTGTGGGAGGAATACTGGAGGGTGTGGCAGGCGCACTTATCATAGTGGGAACGTTCGTTATCAGAAGAACATAAATAATTAGTCTAGCCGAAGCAGTGTATGATATCAGAATTTGGTGTACATTTAATTTTGAAGGAGCTTTTCTAAAATATTATAGAGAGGAAATTTGTTTTACTTTGTGATACAGGATATTTGGACGGAATAATGCGTTATTTGGAATGCAGACAGTCCACTTGAGATACACGCGATTTGATAACCTATTTCCCATCCGTTAACAAATGATCTGTTGCATCCTGTAAAATTCTCAGAGGACAAGTACTGCACCCAGTGGTAAATATGGAATATTTTTTGGTTGACTTTGGCAAATCGAAGCCGTGCATCCGACACAACATGATATTCTAACAGAGAATTATCTTCAGAAATTGTCTGGTTGTTGTAGAATTTAGGGCGAGTTTGGACCCCAAAAATGTTTCATGTATACACCCCTCAAGAAAGAATAGTTGTATTTTGATTAAAGTTATATTTTGGTGTAAATAGTGAGTGTTAGTTTACGATAATTAATCAACCAGTTTAATAGTGTTGTGTTCTGAGGCCTGGGCTTGGTATTATGATTTTCCGAGTTGGGATAAGTCATAAAATGAAGTAGTTTTTGAATTGTCGCCTATACTGAACATTTGATTTCCATTCATGTTTCACTGAGTCGTTGTACAGTAAACTACGGTTATAACGAACTCAAAGGGACTACTTATTTTAGTTCGTTATAACCGTAGTTCGTTATAAGAACATATACAGCATGACTACAGCAAGTAGTCGGGACCAAAAAGTAAGTTCGTTATATCCGTCAGTTCGTTATAAGCGTGTTCGTTATAACCGTAGTTTACTGTACATAAATCATATGTAACCGATTGGAAGCAATCTTTTGTTTGTTTGCTGTTGAACGCCGCACTCAGTAATAGTCCAGCTATATGATGGCGGTCTGTAATTCAGCGAGTCTGGACCAGACAGTCTGGTGGTTGACATCATTAGAATCGATCTACGTTGGAATAAGACGACATGTATCAAAGAAGTCAGCGAGCCTGACCACCCGATCCCGTTAGTCACCCCTTACGACAAGCAGTGTCGCCTCCTACGGCAAGCATGGGTTGCTGAAGACCTATTCTCTATCCGGATCTTCATGGGTCTGGAAGCAATCTAATACATTCTGTAGAATGTTTTGATGAGGTCAATTTCCTCTTGTATGTACACTGCCACTCACTAAAGACCAAGCTGTGTCTAATCCCAGAGTCGGCCTATTTCAACTTGAAAAAACCCAAGTGTTTTAATTTCAGAAAACATGTCTCCACACAAACCACCTTCATTTCAACAGATCAAACATCATTGAGTCCTTATATTTTTATTTTACTCAATAACAAAAGTTCCTGTGACACCAATATTTTAGTGTATTTTTCAAACAAGTGGGATGAGATGGATCGGCGCCTTTGACGTCAACCACATGTTCCACAGACACTACAGGAACTTCGAAACATGCTCCAGCAGATATGGACAGATATCCCACAGGACTTTGTGCGACGCCTGGTCCATTCCATGAGACGAAGATGTGTTGCTTGCATTGCAAGCAGAGGTGGACACACAAGCTATTGATTATTAAATTGACATTTTGGCATGTTCATGTTTTGTTATGAAATCATTTTTTGAAGTCAGTATGGCAAACTAAACTATTTGAACACCTACAGGAGTCTTTTAACTGTTGCAAACTGAAATAGTTTCAGATTTCAATTGGTAAAAAACATAACTTTGCATTCAATGTCTCAGGAACTTTTGTTATTCAGTATATATTCGTATCCCTGTAAACATCGTTTTACATGTGCAGTCTTTACGTGTAATTATTTGTAACACTTTTCTTTCGCCATTTGTAAATACAAAGCGCACTTAAATGTTGTTAAGGTCGGATCACAGCCAGTTATGTGCATCTTGCCTGTATCAGACATGCTTGCCACGGAGCAGGTTACTTTTGCCTTTACATTGTCACAATTAGATCTGAGTAACGAGGACGTACCAAATGTCTCTGCAAGCTGGGCAAGATGAGCACGCGGAGTATGTTAAGCAACGTAGATCACCGCTATGCTACTCACGCAAATCTTGTGGGTTTGTTTGTTTGTTCGTTTGTTGTTTAACGCCGCACTCAGCAATATTCCAGCCACAAATTCCAGATCTGTAGATAATCAAGTTTGGACCAGACATTCCAGTGATTGTCATCATGAGCATCGAGCTTCGCAATTGGAATGCGATGACATGCATCAACCAAGTGTCTCGTGAGCTTTCAGATCGGATGTTGTATTAAATTCGTTTTAAATTGTCCTGTCTTGTATTATACAACCCGTGAAACACAATTTTTTTCTATTTTCCAGCAATATCAGGCTACCCTACCGAACTTTTGTGGTGAACCTTCATGTATGTATGTGGTCTACCGGGGCTCGAACCAACACTCTATCCATAAACCACGGATGCGGTTGGTGTGTATTGAGAGCGGGACCGCCTCCCAGAGGTTTGATTCCCTGCCGCGTCATATCAAATGACCTTAAAAGATGGTACCACATGTACTTGTTACCCTGTCTGGCGCTCAGCAGCACGCAAATTAAGTGAAAGGCGACGTTAAACCGTATTACACCTCACCTCACCTGGTCGCTCTACAGACATGATAACATTGTTCACCTTGACATTGAGATGTTCCATCCATGACACTGCAGCGCCGTTTCGTATCTTCTTTCTTTCCAGGTCGACGTATTTGTCTTCAATTCTTTCATTCTGGACAATTGACTCATAACAGAAGACCTTGTTACATCCAGCTTGCTTTTTCTCATCTTTTTGTTTGGGGGGATTTGGATTTGAACTTTTAACCTTTGACGTAGGTTTAGTGCTAACAGAAAGAGTGGTGTCTTTGCTAAGAGATAGAGATCTCCTTGACGCTGGTCTCGATTTACGTGTGTCACTTTGTGAAGGGAAAAGGATTCCAAGTCAGTGAAAACGTGTTGGTTATCACTTTCATCACTGACATCAACTGCTTTATCATCCTGATCAAGGGAATCCATACCGGTTGTGCTACCACTAATTTCTGCAGCACTTGAGTCCTCCATTTCCTCGGTGTCCTTTACACTTCCGCTGTCAATACCTTTTACAGCAGACGATGCTGGACGGTAGCCAAGTATTTCTTGCAGTTTGTCATCGTACTTGCAAAACGACGGTGAGCCGCCACTCTGCTTGATCTAGCTTTACAAAGTCTATGATTTTGTTTTTGCGAATGCATTTTAGTCTTGCATTGCACTGCAGACTGTTCATGAACACAATCTTCCATTCCTGAAGATATGATTTTGTACATACTGGCATTACTCGTTTTGCGACATGTTAAGGAAGTGCCAGTTAACCAAATGACTCAAAACTGACCCAAAATGCACTGGGACACGTGTCTGACTATGTAGTAATGAACCAGTCAACCATGGGTAGGAAGTTCTTTGATCAACAATTAATGTAGTGAAGTTTGCATGTAGTGGTTATGCTATTTGAGGCTGTATTAGTCGGAACAACAACACATTTTCATGTAGGACAGCCGGACCTGGGATAACAGCTGGCTGGGACAGTCTATGGGTTTATTTCCAATTCTTATTCCTCTTTTTCAGTTTATGCATCCTACTCATGTCATCACGCACTGGACCGCCTCCGTGGTCTAGTGGTACAGCGTCCGGCCGCGTCATACCAAAAGACGTTAAAAGATGGTACTTGTTGTTACCCTGTCTGGCGCTCGGCATTAAGGGGCTAAAACAAGGACTGGTCGGCTCGGAGTCAGTGTACTGTGTCCGAGTGGGGTATTCATGTTAAACTGCGGCGTGGTATCTCAGTGTGCTAGCACTGTAAATCGGCATCAGGACTAGTACAAGCACGCGACGTTAAACCCAATTTCAACTCACCTCACCTCATCACGCACTGACTTAACCTACTATGAAAGACATTCCACGAGTTCTCTTTTGGTCCATTGAGTTGCATAGGTTTTCAGAGCATCCACAGTGGTTTTAGAGGTCTGATATAAATTCGGAGAAGACTGCGAAATTTGGGAATAACTGACGAAGGTTGTTATTGTCAACAATAGAAAAGTCACCTGTGATGATATGACCAACAAGGTGGTGACAGTAAGATGGCAGTCATAATTAGTGGTGTTTACATCATGAGTTGCCAAGTCAAAATTCTGCAACACGTTACTATAACTGAACAACTTAAATGACCAACAATCCTACGAGCACGGGAAAAGTGCTGATAACACCACAGTCATCATCAGGGCGAATCTGGGATTCGAGCCAGGTGGCCCAGACGTCGAAGGCGCCGCGATTCGCTTTGCAGAGTTGCGTCCCTTGGGCTCGCCAGAAACCTATGATTGTGGGTTCGAATCCTGGTTCGCCCCGATTATGTTTTTAGGTTTGTCAGCACCATGCATACCCGTGCTCGTGGGTTTCACCTAAGACCTGCATCACTTCGGGCTTTCCTCCAACATAAAGCTGACACGCCGCGATATAACTGGAATACTGTTAAAAGCGGCGTTAAACCAAACTCACTCACTCACTGGGATTCGAGCCCACGAGCATCTGGTTCTAACTCTGCACAGCCAATTGCGGCGACACTGGTCTGGCGCAACTTTGAAAGTTCCCTGTGTCGGTCTGGTGCAACATTGAAAGTTACCTGAATCAGTCAACTGCAACATTTAGGAGACACACATTAAATGGTTTCAAATTTGCGGGTGTTATCGCGTATTCTGGGGTCCGGAAATTTTCATTTCAGATGGTTCAATGGCATTTTAATACCAGTCGGATTGCAGGACTAACGTCTGATACGAAAGTATAACGGAAGTTACCTGAGTGAGTGTTGCGCAACAGTACCCACGCAGCACACAAGCAACTACATGCGCAACACCTGTCACGCCAACTCAAGCAACTACGCGACCTACTTCTTGAAAACACGACCATGGCGGACTTGTCGAGCGTGTCTATTTGGATTAAAGTGTGTCTGGTTCTCGTGCCTTTGGGAGGAATATTTCATCTGATAGGTTTTGCATCACCGTATTGGATCTCAGCAACGGGTGTGTTCCACAATGGAATCTGGCGAACTTGCAATACTTTACACTGTCTTGACTATCTGGATGCTGCGGTTTTGGCAGGTGAGTGTCGGGTGCCATATCAACCTACGACAAATATGTTTACCTCGCCTTTGCGAAGGGGGTCTGTTTTCTCACCAACATCCTTATCTTGTTAGTCTAAGATGTTTTTGTTGTTTTATATTCTTACTACATGACGGAGGTTTGTACATAATCGTGTCTGTAATTCAGTAATAATACAATTTCTTTTATGATCCACGCAATCTCATTAAAATCAGATCTCAGTTCCGCTCAACAAAGATCATCCGATTACGGGTCAGGTCAGAACCACCTTTCATGCGACCAATCAGAGCGTCGCTTACAAGATCCTGAATTGACAGTCGGAATACGTTTCCTGACCATCAACCTCGAAGAGGTTAACAGAGGTATTCCGAACGACAAAATCATCGCCTATCTCTTGCTTCAATGGGATAAACATTTGAAACCGACTTTGCTAAGCCCATGGGAATTACTGCCATACAATCTCGGCCATCTATTAGAGATTCCAGAATGTTTTTTGTTCAATTGTAAATAGCGAACTTCGTAAATTTATTTTTCAAAGCCTAGTCTGTAATGGAAGTTGGCAGACTAAAACTAGTGTCGTATACAGTCGACTTCAAAGTCATATTACATTGTTGGTCAAAGTTCGCGAAAGGCTGTTCTTACACCATCTGTTATGGGATGTCCTCAGATCTTTGTTTAGATGTAGTGAGAACAAAGATCTGATTTTAATGAGATGGTGGCACATGCCTCTCAGATAATCCTGACCACCCGATTTATTAAAGGGCAAGTTCACACGGAAATTAACCTATTTTTCTTGTACTTTTTCCACATTAAAAGTGTTAACATAGAAGTGTCATAGACAAAAATATAAAAACATCATATTTAATTAACATATTTTTTGCATTAAAACGATTTATATTTTTCACATTTACCAAGTGTTCTATTTCCATAACAAAAACACCATGGCTTATGCCCCTTGCAATATGACGTCATTGATGCCAATTGATAAACATTATGACGTCATCATGCTTTGTTAGAGCCGCTACCCGTGGTGTAGGTACAGTTTTGTGATTCTAGCGTCTCAGATGCCAGCCAGAATTGTGTTATGCTGAGTCACCACTGCGCCGGAGTGTGTCGTAGACCATGTTGTTTTACCGCAAACTGGTCCTTGATATCTTTTGCGTTGAGAATAGACAGGGACCCAGTTGAATTGGCACCAATTACGTCATAATCTAAGGGGGATAACTCAGGCCTATTTCGCTCGTAAAACGAAGGCCTCATAACGACATATCATTTTAATACTATTGTGAGCTTCCTACTTTCACTGTGAAAAAAATGAGCGTATATTTTCAAACACAGATACTAACTAATTCTAAAATTGCGTTTTGTTTAGAAAAAGAAAGAAAGTGATTTTTGCGTGTACACTTCCCCTTTAAGTTGTCTCTTACGACCAGCATAGCTTGCTAGGGATCTATTCTGACCCAGAATCCCCAGGTAGCTGGGTATCTTCCCTTATTACTATTGACTGTCTAAGGGCGCAAGGCTCTGAAATGAACATATTTCACACAAAAAATAGTTGTCAGATTTACTTAATAAAATATAATAAAAAGGAGCCCAGAGACTCTCTGAAACTGCAGTAATCTAAACTTTACTTTTGACTATTAAAGACCTGCATGGGCTTTATTGGATATGTTTGTTTCGGGGTCGATATGACTGACTGCGACATGAGTAGCCGTGCGACATGATTGTAAGCTATGCTAATTGTAAGAGGTTGCTGCCATGGATCGGGTGTTCGATTGTTTACCGCGATGTAGCTTGGCGTAGCGTAAATTCCTTTGATGTGACTAAAATGTCAGATTAGTCCCTCCTTTTCAAGAAATAGAAGTTGGCATTATTTTCTTGCATTTTTTAAAATGTGGCAACGAATTTAAACTGGCCAATGACGATCAACAGAACATGTTGGCGGTGTATTGTTAGGGTGCAAACAACCAAGAAATACGACAGTGGTGTGTAGTAAAAAAAAATGAACGTTTGAGATGATTTGATCAATAATAGGTCATGCCCAAACGATTGGTCTAACATACTACTTGAAGTATATTTTAACTGAGGTAGCCTGGAGCAAGTGAATAATGATTTCATTGTCTTTTTGTGCTCGATGTTTTTAAAGCTTGGTGTCTGATAAATCTATCCTGGACCTGTTGGCCCAGGGCACCCTGTGCAGGGCGATCATAAACTGAGACACATCGAACATATTGGCTACCTCTCGCTGAGTTCGAAAAGTTTGCTGCGTATACTCTTTAGGCGTTCATAACGTTGCAGACGACGCATTCCCAAAATACTGCATTGAAGCAAGAGTAGAGATCTTACGTGTTACTGTGGATAGGGAAAGTCAACTATACTAATGACACAGAGCGAGTTGTCGACCTTTCACTGAACACACGTCCACAGAGGAAATGCATGGTCCATGCGCAATGGTGTGTGGGCGTTAGGTTTTGGTTCTGAAGCCGCTCTATCTCCGGTAGTCCTTTGTCAAAGCTGATCTTTCTTCTGGCGACCGATCATAACATTTAGATTTCATGACTCCCTATACACCAAGTATGGAAGAAATTGAACCCTGGCTTTTGACGAGCGATCGCTTTACCAACAAGACGCCCACAAGTGAAAAAACAAACAAACAAACAAGCATGATTTTCTCATATATAAGCGTGTGTGTATGTATGTGATCATATTCTTATTTTATGATATTATCTTATTTAAGCACATGTAACAAAACTCCTCTTTTGGAAGGAAAAAAATCAAATTTAAATTGGTTAACTTAAATCACAGCAAAAAAAGTGTAGGTTTCCGTCTTCCGGAAACCTTCCGGAAACCTACCCATTTTGGATCCGGCCCGGATACCTTCCGGAAACCTTCCAAAAAAAATGTCAAAATTTGGGGGTAGCACTTTGTTCAGTTAAGTGTGAAACACATAAAAAAATTAACTTGAAAATGCCAAGCAATTTGAAGGTTGTTGAAGGCATCTGGAAGGTTTCCGGAAGGTTTCCGGAAGGTATCCGGATGCAAATTTTCTTCATGACTTGCTTCTGGTAAATAATGTTAGCCTGTGCATTACAGGTACCTGTTGTAATATTCTGTGTTATTTTAGTTGTAAATATCCTCCTCAAACTGAGATATGTGGGCATGCATTGTTCACAAGTTGTTTCGCGACATTGGTCCAATGTGTGAAGCTTATTGCTGGTGTCCCCCGCCATGATATTGTTGCAATATTGCTAAAAGTGGCAAATCAGCATTCTCACTCAGAAGAAAATGGAAAGTCATTGGCTATGTGCTTTGGCATTTGGCCCTGGTGAGATAAAAGATTAGTTTGGAACGGTATCAGTACTTGTTATATCGGGACAGTGTAGTTTCATGGGAATATGAAACAGAATACAATTGTCAGAAATTGGTGCATAAGACTAATGGCATCCATAGAAAACACCTAAATAAAGTACAGAAAAAATATCAATGTCATTTGTCTACTAAGGTGGAACTACAACTTTTGTTAAGTGAGCTGTATTTATAGTAGGAAAACATTCAGGGCATTATTACATTTTATATTTGTTCAGCACCTATGTTATGGCTGATCAGTATTATATTTCTTTATGCTAATGAAGCAAAACAAATCATGTTTTTGGAAACAAATCTTATTTATTGGTTATATGGCATTTCATTGGTACATATCACAAATTGAAATTTGATCAAGCAAGAAGAGGAACTAGCATAAAGTAACCAGTGGTGTTTGCAAGGCCTTACAGAACAGACGCTTCAATGCCATTTTCTAAATAAACAAATAAGTCAAATCTCAGAAGAATTTCATTGAAGAAGAATATCTAAAGTCAATTATGTTTCTGCAGTAAACCACAAAAGTCATTCAGATTTGTATAGTCAGCATCGGTGTACACAACCTGGACATAGTCACAGTGCTTTGGCATAAATTCATTCAGACTTCATTAGTGTCATAATAAAACCACCTACAGTCACACTGATTTGGCATTATTCATTCAGAATCATCACTTTCTGATGTGAATCTGTTGGTTGTTATCAGGAGGACTGTTCATCATCCGGCGAGTCCTTTGTCTGAATTGTGTGAGCAAGATCTTCTTAAATGTAGCTGGTGTCAGATTGTGAAATCCAGGTACCTGAAACATTTCATAACATCTTTAGAAACTTATTAGTCAAAAATTATGAAACACACACATATTTACAAATGTTTAAAGTTATTTTCTCGAACAGTGAGGTATTGACAATTTATCTTGCAACTGATATTTAACCAATCTTTGAACATGTAAATGAGCCATTGCAAACAGAAAAGTGTTCAGAAAATACATATATGTATCCGGTTTTCTAAAACAATACCTTAAGCGCCACAAGGTTCACCTGAATTTTGCTTGAATGTTTGCATCATCAAAATGTAAGGAAGGGTAAACAAGACAATGCAAAACTAATTTACATAGGTTCTTATACATAAATAAATGAATACAACTATTCATAATTATCAAAACACATGTCATGTAAGTGATCTCAAAATAAAACATAATGAGCGAGCGAGTTGGTATAGTTTCATGCAGCTTGTTAGCAATTTTCCAGCTATGGGCTTCACACATTGTACCCATGTGGTGAATTGAACCCGGGTTTCAGAGACTGTTTCACCTACTAGGCTACCCTTGCACACCAAATACAAAAGAAAGTATATTAGGAATTCAGACAAAAGATATTCTCACCAAATTCATTAATTCATTAATGACAAATTAGGATGAGACTGTAGAAGCATTTGTCTAAGTTATTATGGATATTTAATATCTACCGTTAATTGGTAGTCCATCATAGACAGTGATAAGAAATTCAACCAAAAAGTACAACCTGAACCATCAACTAAAAACTATGTATATTACATTAAAGGGGCCGGTCATGTATTACCGGTATGTTCTCTTTCATTTTTGACACAACCCTCCCTGAAAGAAAATGCAAAGCACTTTATATTTTATTGTCCATTTTGTCAAAAGCCTCCCCTAGAGACTCTCACATTTTGGGGTGACCCTCCCTGTTTGTTCTGATCTGAATACATATATTTATGACTCATTATCATATTCTATTATTTATCCAATCTTTTTTGAAAATTAACTTAATGAAGATTAACAATAACATGCAGATCTGCCAAAATATTGGCCTGGCAAAGTTTAAATTGATCATAATTACTGTTATAAAGTTTTGGATCCATCATCTGTTTCTAAATACAGTGAAACCCAACTTTGACTTGTGTGGCATTATTGAATCATCTACCAAATGTTCTTTATGCATTGATATGCATCTGCACAGAGTGGTCAAAGTCCTTGTCTGACAAATAGTGTGCTACACGGGAGACATCAGTTTGTGTCTAGCCAAACTGTCTGATAATCTCAAGGGCTGCCTCGGTAGCAACAAGGGATGTAGCTAATCCTAAATAAACATAAAACAAGTGACATCATCTCTTCTACAGAACACATGATCAAAGCCTGCCCCACCTTTGATGTTTATTACCTTGCTACTCTAAAAACAGCTAATTAGCAAAATGAACTCAATGTCAACTCATTGTTGGACTAGGGATTAACAGGGCAATTAGTGTCGGGTGGGTATTAGTACTTGCAATTGTCTGTTAATTACTTAATTGAGTAGTGACGGCTTAGTCAATTGTGCCTTTACAACCACGCTGACTGCTATTCAACTTATCAAGTCAGTTTACTATGTTACATGCTTCTTGGGACCAAGGAAATGTATCTTGCTGGATAACAGTTTTTTTCTAATTTATCAGAGATCAGAAATAATAATAATGACGTTTTTGATGTGCAGTTCTTTGTTGTGTTCACTAGGATGATTGGTAGTGATGGTGTTTGAATTATTAGACACTATTTATTCCAAAAGAGGAATAGGGTTGGTGAAGAGGCAAAGCTTATTTGAATAACATATACATTTAATAAACAGAAACTGTACAAAAAACAGATTAACTGTATCTACAGTTGAAACTATCATGATGCAAATTTTCACTGAATCAAAGTCATATCTTTTCAAGACTCAGATCAGGTTGTAGTGATTGAAGGTCACATAAAACTTGCTAATTTCAAATCACTCATCCCGCACTTATGATTTGGTTTGTTGTTTTATGCCGTACTCAAGCAATATTCCGGCTATATGTAAATAATCGAGTCTGGACCAGACAGTCCAGTGATTGACATCATGAGCATCGACCCACACAATTGGGATCAATGACATGCATCAACTAAGTCACCGAGCCTGACTGCCACCTGACTGCGTTAGTCAACTCTTTCGACAAGCATTGTCGCCCGTTACGGCAAGTATTGGGTTACTTTATATTTGTGTGTCCAAATTACGCCACTATTAGAAATAAAATGTATTATACACATGAATATGATATAGAAATGGCAAATATGGTTGACAATATGAGCATTAATCTAAGCATTTGGAGCAGAATTGTGAATATTCACCTAATGAAGGAGTAAGTACATACTCCGAAATGTTGTGATCATCATAATAAAGAAGTTGACATCAATTCATTCTCCACCTTTAAGTCCTTATGTGTATGACTTGTAAATAACTTTCATAGACTTCAGGAGTTTATCTGTGATATATGTGTGCACTTAAATAAATCACTGCATCCTTACCTGAGGATAATAGGCAGGAACAGAGGAAAATAGTCGTAGTTGTAGCCAAATACAGGTATTTAAGGATTTTCAGTTGTGGCGACACTTTCAGTGAAACCCATACAGTATTTGATTTGTAGTAGTAAACGGTTCTGGTATTTTCTGTCTGTAACTGTAAATTGTAAGCGAGCAACTGCCCAGACATAAGGAGGAACAAGATGACATAGATATTAACCCATTTGTAAACTGTACAGCCTGAAGTATGTTTGTTGCCACATATCAATAAAATAGTTCCATATTGGGTGATTTATTTGTTGTAATGTAAGGGCAGAAATAGCATCAGTTATTACTGTCAAATATCTCTTGTAAAACCTTTCAACATGTTCAAATGACACATCGAAAGGCCATTGTGAAAAATTGTGATCTGACAGCACTTACTTACTTACTTACTTTGGAGATTTAACGTGCGCTTTCCGACTGATGCGTATTTCGCACACGGGCCCGGCCAGGCCATTTAATGTGTTTCCGAAAGGGGCGAAGGTGGTCTGTGCAACCCAAGAGGGGGGTTTTAGGGGTTGCTTATATAGAATTTGGGAATTTTGAGATTTGGAATAGATGCCGATGGGATTGGGGAGGAGAACTAAGGGAGCTGGGTATGGTGGATGTTTGTTTGTTTATGTGATTTTGATTTGTTGAGTTATTGTGTTTTTAGATGCGTTTTATTAGTTCCGTTTTGATTAAGAATACGCCTAAGGCCTTGAAGTTTTCTAGTTTATTTTGTGGGTTTAGTATTGCTTCTAGAGTTAGAGCCTTGTTTAGATTGAGGGTGGTTTGTAATGCGGTTCGATGTGTTAGGTAGTGTGTGCAGTGGATGAGTGCGTGTTCTGGGGTTTCTGGTTGTTTGCAGTGTGGGCAGTTACCTGTAGTGTGTTTTTAAAATTTGTTTAAGGTGGTTATTTAGGTTGGTGTGTCCTGTTTGGAGTTTGTCGATTTTTTTGGATGGATGGAGAATTTTTGGTTTGGTTAGTGGTTTGCTGAGCACTTTTTTGATTTGGCTATTTGAGTTTAGATATAGGTTATGCCATTTTTTGGTGATTTTTTGCTTGTTTACACTTTTAATTTCTGATTTTGAGATGGGTAAGTTTAAGCTTATTTCTGGGATTTTGAGGGATAGTTTAGCTGCTTTATCGGCGTTTTCATTACCGTATATTCCTACGTGGGCGGGTATCCACAAGAAGGTTATTTGTTTGCCTGCCTTAGTTAGGTCGTTGGAGCTTTTAAGTATTTGATTTATTAATTTAGGTCGGTTTTTGGTATTTTTGTTTTGGAGGGCTTGCAGTCCACTTAGGGAGTCGGTAAGTATTAGGATTTTTTTGTGGTTTTTGGATTCTTGATTATGGAGGGCTGAGGCCATGCCCATTAGTTCTGCCGTGAATATTGATTGGTTGTTTGGGAGTCGGAAGGATTGTGTGGTTTTAGTTGGTTGTGTGGTATGGACTCCGAAACCTGTGTGTTTGGAGGTCGGATCTGAGGATCCGTCCGTGTAAATGTGACACCAATTTGGCCAATTTTCGTGTATGTATGCTAGTGTGGTAGTTTTAGCTATGTTTGGGTCGGTTTGTTTATTTATTTGGCTAGCTAGTGTTGTGTCTATTTTGGGTATTTTAAGTTTAGGGGTGAAGATATTTGATTGTTTGCAGTTTTGTTTAAGATTTTTAATTTGGTGTTCATTTAGGTAGTTTGTTATTCTTTGGGATATTGGGGTAAGTAAGGGGTGTTTACGAGCTAGAGCTTGGTTTTTGGGGCTGATGTTTTGGTTTATTAAGTTTTGGATGAGAGGGTTTGATTGGGACGCGGCCCAGAAATTTAAGCTTAGCTGTTCCCTGCGTAGACTTAGTGGCATTTCTCCTGTTAAGGCCTGAAGTGAGGTGTAGGAGGTGCCATGTTGGGTGCGTGTAATTAGTTTGAGAGCCTGATATTGTATTGAGTCAAGTTTTTTAGATAGAGAGTTGTTTAGGGTGTTGTATATGGCGCAGCCGTAGTCTAGTTTCTGACAGCGCCATGTTAGGATTCTTAAATACAGTTTCAGCTTGACATTGAGTACTTTAAACTTTAAAGTGAAAAATACATTCACAATAAGTGAGCTGTGTCTGCCAATCAGAGTCGGTGAGTAAATTGGAGTAGGGGATTAATTTCGAAGGTTAACTTGTTTCAACGTTTAACAACTATTTGTGTTTGTATGAGACGATGTGTGTTGATTCCATATATTTTACTTCAAGCATGTTATCACAATAAATTGAGTCGGGTATAGGATAAGTTGGAGTAGAGGCTAATTTCTAATGTAAACTTGTTTTAACATTTCACAATTATTGGTCTTTGCAAGTTATCAATCCAAGTTTAATTTCATTTATTTTACCAAGGTAAAAAAAAAATCATTTTCGTCAAGTAATAATCGCCGTTTTCGCTTTCGGCGAGTATTTCGCCAGTCAGTGCTGTTTTGCTAAGGTGTCGTTTCAGCTATAACCTGGTTATTGCACATTATAGATTTCAATTTATATTTATAATCATTTTAACCACTGTAATAAGTAAAAAATGAAATAAAAGCATATAGAAAATAAAGGTGCTTTCATAAACAAGCACTTGTTATAAAATGCACATCCGCAGGCAATATTTATCAGATAATCCCGCATGTAGCTGTGACCATCACACTGAAGATGCACTTCACTTCTTTCTCATATGCCCAAATTACAATGATTTAAGACAGAATATGTACTATTATGTTAAGGGATATGATCTAAATTCAATTCTATTAGGTAATCCTGAAAGGACGTCAAAAATAAACTTAGAAATTCTTAAATCAGTACAAGACTACATTCAGCTATCCAATAGGTTTTGTGATTTTACATAGCATCTTAAATTTATAATTCTATTCCTTGCCGTATATTGCAGTACACTATTACTACTAAAAATGCGACCTGAGAGCGCCGACAACGTAGTTTCTATAATAAGAACATGTATATAATTGTATTTCTTGACTGTACCTATGTCATATCATATTGTATTCTAATTCTGGAGCGGTATTCAAATAAGTTTTTGCTTGTTTACTCATCCAGTTCACAAGTTGTGAAATAAATATGTTTAAAACAATATTTAGTAAACAAATAATTAAAACTTATGCAACAACATAGCGTATGGAAACGGTAGACCACTGAAAAGAGCATATATATGCACACCCAATGACCCCTGACATCACAAGGCATTGTTTTGCCAGTGTGTCAAGCAAAAAATACTACGAATTACATCACAGGGTATTGTGACCTGTTTGAAAAGTTAGGTACTGTATTCTTAAGGTAGGCCCAAGATTCTAGACAATCCAGTGATTGATATTGTGAACATCAATCCACACTGTTAGGTGGTCACTGTCAGATGCCATGAACCAGGTCACCAAGTCTGATCACCCGATCTATTAGGTTATCTCTTATGGGTGAGGCTAAAACGGCACCTCAGCTAAATGTCATTGCTTTCTTGGACGAAAACAGCACCTTGTTTTGGCAAAAAGGGCTACTAATTGTTGTCTGTTATCTGGAGAGACATGTTGATTCCTGGCCGAAAGATGTATAAATGAAATTTCTATAAAATTACTATTTATTTCCTACTTACTAAAATAAATATGAAATATATAGTATACCTGTTGTCCAGTTTCTTGACATTGAGCTAATCTGAGTAAAGCTACTTAAAACTTCAAAGCATGTCCTCTTTATGATAAGTTGCACCTCCCAATCAGAATCATGAGTAAATTTGAGCAGAGGCTGATTTCTAATGTAAACTGTTTTTAGGTGATTAACATTTAACAATTATTTGTGTTTGCCAGTTTAATTGCATTTATTTTACTTCAAAGAAATCAAAGCAAGTTTTATTTTCACAATAAGTTTAGTTGCATCTCCAAATCTGAGTCGGCGAGTAGATGCTAGTTTCTAATGTAAACCTTTTTGAACATTTCTCAGTTATTTGTGTTTACAAGTGACCATGCAAGTTTAATTTCATGTATTCGGGCTTATTCAGACCCACGGTAAAATAATAACAAGGTGCTGTTTTCACCAGGCAATAGAAGGCGAGGTGCAATTTCGCTTTATAGTATAACCCTCTTACAACTAGCATAGGTTGATGGGGACCAATTCCAACCCGGAATCCCCACATGAGTGGGTATGGTTTTACGCTGTTTTTAGCAATACCACAGCAAGGGACACCTGACATAGACTTCACACATTGTGTGAATGAAACCTTGGTCTTCAGCATTTCAACCACTAGGCTACCCCACCGCCAAAATTCCCAACATGATAAAGTTGTCATCACGGTATTCTTCAACAAGTTCAAGTGAAAATATCCATACCTTTCAAATGTCTTATCTTCCACTTCACTATGTTCACTGTTGCAAAACTCCTGTCAATTAATTTGTTCTTGATTCTTCACACCTGCAAAAGTAAGTTTAGTCGGTACGGTATGAACTAAAAAAATAAGTCACATTAGAGTATCTAGATAAAGGAATATAAGTAAGCAAACATATTTCTACATCATATACATTAGCAAGGATTAACATAAGTTAGGTAGATTGCTTATCCTACAAAAATTAAATCACACATTTACTAACATATATAAAACAGAATAAGTGGCTTACAGAAGATAAATAACTTTAATACGAGATCAATATTATTCACATATTCCTTACCTGAATCAGAGACCATATATAACAGTCTATGCATTATGGTCTCTGTCTGAATATATCACGTCTTCAGCTCCCTGCAATCGAGGTTGTGAAACATTTCTGCTGTAGGAATATTACGTCCGCTGGGATATCCCTTGTCACACTGCCTTGCATGGTAGGCAAACGCATATTCCATACACGACGTAGATATACTTCCTAATACACACTGTCAAAATCCCCGCGGCTCCCAATATGGCCTGTATGAACTGTAATCGGCCAACCTCGTCTCTTTCCGTAACTGCTGCAGAAATGACCGCTCGTCATTCGTGACCACTTCGTGTTATTCCGGGACAAGCAAGTCTACCCATAATTCCCTGTATGGCCGAGGGCGCCATTTTGGAACACAAATGTAAACAAACACTCAAACCTCGTGTAATCGATGTACACCGTGATGCTTGATTGCGATATGCTTACCTGGTGTATCGATACATTGTTCTCAATCACCTCTAACACGGAAATCCCGGTCGAAATCCACCTGAGCCATCCACAACGAGGACGTCAAGTATTTCGAAAACTCGATTGACAGCCGAAGGATGACAGCTTGCGGATGCCAGGTACGTAGCAGGGCTTCGAGACATATTGTTCCATGATTTCTATACAGAGATCTTATGGAATGGATTGATTTAGATATTTTCCTGATCTCCATGTTACTACTGTAAACGTCAAGGGCCTTTTAGTTTTGTTGTTTTCGGAAACCTTTTGTTATTATTATGATCAAGTGTTTGTTGTGACATGGCAGTGCCGACTACTTGCCATCTGGTGATTGGTAGGATACCGATGACATCTGTATACCAAGATACATCAGAGATGAAAAGACAAATAACTTTGGTAGACATTCATTAGAAATATGCAGTATTCATTGTGTACACATTAAAAATGGTAGAATTTCTGATGATAAAGATGGTTTGTATTTATGTATAAATATTTGCATGGCAAACAATGGTCGCAGAACAGTTGACTATGTTAGCTAGTTCATCAATGTTTCCCAAGGTTGTTGACTTCAGTGTTATTGATCTTGACAAATCAGATCATTTCCCTCTTCTTTGTGAATTAAACATTGTCACTCGGACAGTGACACCCTACACCCTCTGTGTCATCCTACACCCTCTGTGTCATCCTACACCCTCGTAGTCACCCTACACCCTCGTAGTCACCCTACACCCTCTGTGTCACCCTACACCCTCTGTGTCATCCTACACCCTCTGTGTCACCCTACACCCTCTGTGACACCCTACACCCTCTGTGTCACCCTACACCCTCTGTTACACCCTCTGTGACACTCTGCACCCTCTGTGTCACCCTACACCCTCTGTGTCACCCTACCCCCTCTGTAACACCCTACACTCTCTGTGACACCCTACACCCTCTCTGTCACCCTACCCCCTCTGTGTCACCCTACACCCTCTGTGACACCCTACACCCTCTGTGTCACCCTACACCCTCTGTGACATCCTACACCCTCTGTGTCACCCTACACCCTCTGTGTCACCCTACACCCTCTGTGTCACCCTACACCCCCTGTGTCACCCTACACCCTCTGTGTCACCCTACACCCTCTGTGACATCCTACACCCTCTGTGTCAACCTACACCCTCTGTGACACCCTACACCCTCTGTGTCACCCAACACCCTCTGTGTCACCCTACACCCTCTGTGTCACCCAACACCCTCTGTGTCACCCTACACCCTCTGTGACACCCTACGTCCTCTGTGTCACCCTACACCCCTGAGTCACCCTACACCCCTGTGTCACCCCACACCCTCTGTGTCACCCTACACCCTCTGTGTCACCCTACACCCTCTGTGACACCCTACACCCTCTGTGTCACCCAACACCCTCTGTGTCACCCTACACCCCCTGTGTCACCCTACACCCTCTGTGTCACCCTACACCCTCTGTGACATCCTACACCCTCTGTGTCAACCTACACCCTCTGTGACACCCTACACCCTCTGTGTCACCCAACACCCTCTGTGTCACCCTACACCCTCTGTGTCACCCAACACCCTCTGTGTCACCCTACACCCTCTGTGACACCCTACGTCCTCTGTGTCACCCTACACCCCTGTGTCACCCTACACCCCTGTGTCACCCCACACCCTCTGTGTCACCCTACACCCTCTGTGTCACCCTACACCCTCTGTGACACCCTACACCCTCTGTGTCACCCAACACCCTCTGTGTCACCCTACGCCCTCTGTGACACCCTACGTCCTCTGTGTCACCCTACACCCCTGTGTCACCCTACACCCCTGTGTCACCCCACACCCTCTGTGTCACCCCACACCCTCTGTGTCACCCTACACCCTCTGTGACACCCTACACCCTCTGTGACATCCTACACCCTCTGTGTCAACCTACACCCTCTGTGACACCCTACACTCTCTGTGTCACCCTACACCCTCTGTGTCACCCTACACCCTCTGTGTCACCCTACACCCTCTGTGACACCCTACGTCCTCTGTGTCACCCTACACCCCTGTGTCACCCCACACCCTCTGTGTCACCCTACACCCTCTGTGTCACCCTACACCCTCTGTGACACCTTACACCCTCTGTGTCACCCTACACCCTCTGTGTCACCCTACACCCTCTGTGTCACCCAACACCCTCTGTGTCACCCTACACCCTCTGTGTCACCCTACACCCTCTGTGTCATCCTACACCCTCTGTGTCACCCAACACCCTCTGTGTCACCCTACAACCTCTGTGTCACCCTACACCCTCTGTGTCACCCAACACCCTCTGTGTCACCCTACACAAAACGTATATGGAACCACAAAAATGAAGCAACTATTCAAAGACGTGTACATGATGATATATCAACGTCACTACATGTACTGGAAAATATCAAGAAATTTACAGGAACATCGGCAACTCGGTTACATTTATATCTACATTTTACTACAGAGCGGCTGAATCAATGAGCAGACGACACAAGTCACGTGGTCTATACCTAACCGTCAGACCCCGTGGCGAGACAAGGACTGTAAGCAGTTGAAGCGTGACCAGTATCGTGCTGTTGATAGGTTCAGATAGACAGATGCACAGGAACACTGTCAGAAGTATAAGAGACATAAATCAAGGTTTAAGTGTACATGTCAACTCTAGAAGGAACATTTTTAACAGTATAAGAACAACAGGTTTTATGATATTAAGGAAAACACAAATGAACACTGAAAAAAAATTGCTGAAGAAAACCTTTTCAAAATGTAATATTAATGGTGCGGAGTGGTATGCATATTTCAAGAAGTTACTGAATACAGGACAAGTTTATTTCTCATTGAATTTCACAAAAGCTTTTGACTGTGTTAAGCATACATGTATTCGTTTGTGACATCGTCTCATCAAATACGGAATCCATGGAAACGTTTTAATGGTTCTGCGCAATATGTTTTCAAAGTTACAGTCATGCAGGGTCTATCTGACTTCTTCGAGTGCTGCATGGTTACCCGAAAGGGATGCATGGTCAGTCCATTCCTGTTTACTCTTTAGATCAATAAACTTGTAACTGACAATTAATAATTTCAACTGCAAACAATATATATAACAAGTGAATGTCCTAATGTACGTATGCTCCCTACTCTCCGCCGATGATGTAGCTAATTCTTCAGATTCAGCAGATAAACTCCAGCAATAGGTGGACTGTGTCATCACATTTTGCGACAAGTGGGGCCTTACTCTAGGTTTAAAAAAATCCAAGATTATTGTTTATAGAATTGATGGCTATCTTAGACTTGATGACAAATGGTACTATGGAAGCTGTGAAATCGAAAACGTTTCATATTATAGATATCTTGGACTATTTTTAACACCGAAACTGAAATGGACTAAATCACGACTTGTGCTGGCACCACAGGAAGAAAGAGTTTGCCTTCTGATTCACAAACTTCATTCTATATGTGAAGACTATCTACATGAACAGCTCTGAAAGTCTTCGACTCTAGATTCTCCCTATATTAACACATGGTGCTGAAATTTGGGGCGAGATGGTGGATTAAACAGGAAGAGAACAAAGCAAATTCATCAAAAGAATTCTAATTGTACCAGTTAATACTTCCAACTATGCAGTTCTTGGAGAAAGTGGTAGATGTATTCATATCTAAATTTAAACAACGTATGTGACTGTAACATCATAAGTAAGGTGTAAGGTGGCGGACATCAATAACAGCAACATATAAAATGACAGCATGGGCAACTTTGAAATCAATACTACAAATGGAACCTTATTTTCTCAAATTGACTTCAAAGTTTTGAAACAAGTCCTTGCGACATTTAGATGTAGATATTTCCACTTCATGATAGAAAGTGGAAGACACATAGGCCTCGACCAAGAAAACAGATTGTTAATATTGTATTCGATATAATGTAAGAATGATCGAAAACGAATATCATTTCTTGCTCATATGCCATACGTTTACTGACCTTAGACAAATCTATATTCTTCCTAACTATTTTACTGAACCTTCAATTACATCTTTTGTAAATCGTATGTCTTCTTCATGTAATTTTACAGTTGTCCAGCCATCAAGATACATATTTGAAGCAATGAAGCTACAGAGCTTACTTCATCAATATTAATATCATGTGTTTTTATTATATATGTTTGTAAATATTTATGTACTGATACGTTGTATGGGCCTCTGGCCTGGAAAACTGAAATAAACTATCGTCCGGAAGGTATCAAAAACACTAAAATTATAATGCAATGTCATGTTGGCCAAGACCCTAAAAAAAACAATAATTAAAACATGCTGCTGAGGTGAGTTTAATATCTTGTGTCGGGACATGCATGAAAACAAAGTGTGATATATTTTATTGCTCAGTGGGTAGTAAGAAAAAAACCTCTCATTTGGGAATTTCTTTTTTTCTACTTTCCTGATTTTTACGGTCGGTGGATCCGTCAACCAATAAATAAAAACAACAACGCTTTACGGCACTTGGGAGCTACATCATGCACGTCATCGTGGTCTTCAGTAAATAGCAGTTAAAGCAACACTTTGAAAGGATGTTGAATAGATGCATAGACAGCCAAATAAGTCAGCTGCGACCAGTTAACACCTGCGAGTTAATGAACTCAACACTCTAATGAGTAAATAACCTAGGCGGCGTTAACTAGAGGCAAATAAAGACAGAGGGCCTATCCCTAAAATAAGTCTCTCACAGAAGAAATTAGACCGGAAACGTCATATTATCAAACTAGCCGAAGATATAAGGTTCTTGAGCTACGGATTATCTAGACTCACTATCTTAAAAAAGGGAACTGGACCAAAATAGGAACTTGACTTCCAATAGTAAACAACTGTTTTAGTATTACTGTTTTCAGAATCGGTGGCATTATATAAAACAGAAATGGAAACTGGATATTATATAGATCCAGAGTAATACTTATTATAAATAACTGGATTTAACGTTTTCATCAAAGTATGTAAACCACTTGCAGTACAAGCATCTAAACTAATAATGCCTATTTATTAACTATTAAGGTAAAATATGTGCATTATGTTTTAAACAGCATACACCTTGTTTATAACATGGTTCTGAAATGTGGAGAATGAAACATTATGACGTCATTTAAAATGTGCACATGCTCTTTTTATAAGGTTTTGTGGTAAAGGTAAGTATGCTCCAAATAAGGCTGTCCTGGGCGAGACGGGTCGATGTCCATCGTTTGTTTTCAGCACGGCAAATGGTGCTGTGGTGGCGTGCAACAGAAGACTGCGATTCCCCTCTTTGGAAACGTCCTATGGCATCAGGCCACCAACAGTTTCCAATAACATATATCCAATTTATATACCATATTTTTGGTGTACTCATGTTCAATAAACTACAAACTACCTGTGCGTTTCTTTTTTTTGTAGAGTGTATATATATTTGAGCAAATAATTAAAGCAAAGAATTAAATACGATTCAGTGTGTACCTTTAATGTCTTAGAAATTACTCTCGTTTAAAATCTTTTTATGGGGTTGAATTATAGATCACTCACTTATGAGATAAATCAATCACGTATTAAGGAAGTGTTTGATAGGCATTACCTAGAATGTGACGGGTGACAAAGTAGATACACTTTATGGATAACAACTTCTTTATTTACAGTACTGTAAAGGCGACGTTTCGGTGTAGATCCTTATGCCGTTGTCAAGCAAGTATAAGGATCTGTACCGAAATGGCGCCTTTACAGTAAATAAAGAAGTTGTTATCCATAAATTGTGTCTACTTTGTCACGTATTAGGGCTTTTGTAAATAGGATGGAAGTATTGGATATCCAACATAATTTTACGGTTAATGTTTTCCGTAAATTAAAAAAATTAAAATCCTTATCCTGTTGCTGCTGCGTGTGTGTCCATTGTACATCTGATTAAACTGAAAATGTGGATGGTTAGCGTGTGATAGATACACAAATTTAAGAATGATATTAATCCCATATATTGTCAATATGGTTAAAAGTACACAGTGAATAGTAAATATTTTAAATTCTGATAAAATTAAAAATGTTCTCTCAGTAGCCAAGTTTGTCTATCACATGTTTCGGTTGTGCAACAGTTTACCTACGTCTTAACCTCATGTGCCTGTGACAATTATCAATCAATTGTATTTTAGACTAATGGTCCTCTTATACTGAATATACATTACGCTCGTTACTATCCATTCATCCATCTACATTATCTAAAGAAAACAATGTGCCGTGGGTGGTAGCCTAGTGGTTAAGGCGTTCGCTCGTCACGCCAAAGACCCGGGTTCGGTTCCCTACATGAGAACAGTGCGTGAAACCTATTTCCGGTGTCCCCTGCTGTGATATTTCTGGAATATTGCTGAAAGCCGCATCAGACTCACTGGGGGCTATTTTGCATTATTGCGCTGAACGATGTCACTAACTTCGACTGTTGTCGACAGTTTTGTGTGTGTGTATCATAACATAAGCAGTCTGTGAAGTTATTATTGTTGACGTATTTATGTATAAGAATTATGGAGTTAAAACGTAAAAATCGATGTGCACTCTTTGCGTAAATCCACTTCTATGGTAGTACAGAATAGCAGGACTGTACAAATCTACAGGACCGTACAGAAATATATGATTGTACAGGATATCACGATTATACACATCTACATGATGGAACAAAGCAAGAGGATTTTACAGAAAAACAGTATTGTACAGGGTGTCGTTGTACAAAACAACCTTAGCGCTACGACTGTCATAAGTCTATGTTAAGGTTGGCACTTACGATCACCTTAACGCTAAGATCGGTTTGTACAACGGCACCCTGATCTGCAGGTTTGTACAAACATACACACGACTATTTTTCACACTTTCTTTTTCTTCCAGGCTGGTTACGCGCAACTCAGTTTTTTGAGACAGCCGGGTTGATCGCCATTGCAGTTGCAGTCGTCCTATTATTCCTGTCTATCTTTCTGCAGGCGTTCAAGGACAAGACTATCGTCACCATCATCAACGCCATAGCATGTTTCGGTGCTTGTACGTCCTCTTAATATTTCACACCCTATATGATCCTAAAAGAACTATATAGTTATTCAAATCTTTAGCAAACTTAATGTACCACGAAATTTAAAAAGATAATGACATGATACAAGTGAGAACGGGTGGCCTTGTCATCTGACGCGACGGAATCCACTGTGCTGAGTTGCGTCCCTTAGACGTTACAGAAACCTATGATCGTGGGTTCGAACACCAGTTCGCCCTGATTATGTTTCAGGTTTGTAAACACCAAACCCGTGCTCGTAGCACCATACCCGCGCAAAGTGGTAAAAGTCTAAGGCCTACGCTTCTTCAGGCATTCTAACCTCATCAACACCACACCCTGTAATATAACTGAACTAATGTTCAAAGCGGCGTTCAACGCACCCCACTTCCCACTATTCTCGTCAACTCATGGTCCTGTGTTATAAAATATATCCTTATCGATAAGTCGACACCAGCGGAGTGGAGCTCTTGGACCATAGTGCCGATGGTTATATCATCAAAACTGTAATCATTATGTCAAATCGACTTACACGATGTATCGAGTTAATGCAGTTCGAGTTAACAAGGTATCACTGTCCGTGTAATTGTTTCTCTTGAACTTAAAGATGTAAGTATATATATGTATGTATCCTCTGTTATTTTCCAGCGGGATCAATCATCATCGGCGCCATCATCTATGGCAGTCAGGAGGGGGTTGCACAATACCTCAGCTGGGCGTTCGCGCTGTGCATTGTGGGAGGAATACTGGAGGGTGTGGCAGGCGCACTTATCATAGTGGGAACGTTCGTTATCAGAAGAACATAAATAATTAGTCTAGCCGAAGCAGTGTATGATATATAGTCTAGCCGGAGGAGTGTATGATTTCAATATTTGATGTACATTTAAGTTTGAAGGAGCTTTCCTCATATATACAATATTATAGAGAGGTAATTTGTTTTACTTTGTGATAAAGGATATTTGGACAGAATAAGATGTTATTTGGAACGCAGACAGTCCACTTGAGATACACGCGATTTGATAAGTAAACCTATTTACCATCCGTTAACAAATGATCTTTTGCATCCTGTAATATTCTCAGTGGACCAGTACAACTAGCAGTGGTAAATATAGAATAGTTTTTGGTTGGAAATGTTCTGGTTGCAGTAGAATTTAGGGCGAGTTTGGACCACAAAAATGTTCATTCACTCCCATCTCACAGGACGTCGACTTAAGCTATGTGGGGTTACTTCCCTTTAACTACACAAACTACGCATGTACTGTTGTGTTGAGATCTGGGGTGATCGCCTATTTATTTACTATTGCTTATGTACATTCATCCGACACACATCTCAGTTAAAGGGGGACTAGACTGGGCCCAATTGGCAGCCATAGCAGGATTGATGTAGGTAACATACATTTAAAAATTGTTAATGTATGTCAATCTAGCAGTTAGCCCGAGTTACAAAGAGGCACTGTCTCAGTAGCACACTGCACTTATTAAAGCTTCTTGATATGACACCAGGCTGCCGATCATAGTCCCACTATAACACTTTTATTCTGAAAATTATTCTCACTGTCGGTTAAACTATTCCTATTCCTTGGTGTATCATACACGATACCTATATTGTTTTATCAGTCAAGTGATTGATGTCAAAGGTGATATGCATCAAACACGCCAGCGCGCCTGACCACCCGATCCCGTTAGTCACCTCTTACGACAAGCACAGTCGCCTTTTACGGCAAGCATGGGTTGCTGATGACCTATTCTACCAAAAAACGAAACAAGTGTTCTTTCTTCAGACAACATCGGGGTAGCCTTGTATCTACATAAACCACCTTCATTTCAACAGATCAAACATCATTGAGTCCTTATATTTCTACTATATTCTTATCCCTGTAAACATCGTTATACATGTACAGTCTTCACGTGTAATTATTTGTAAAACTTGATAATAAAGAAAACGTCTGCACCACGCCAAATGTATTGTCAGTTTTGATTTTCTTCCGCCAGTAGTAACTACGAAGCGGACTTAATGTTGTTCAGGTCCGATCAGAGTCCGTTATGTGCATCTATCCTGTATCAGCCATGCTAGCCACGGGACAGGTTACTCTTTACTGTTACATTGTCACAATGAGATTGAGTAACGAGGACGTACCAAATGTCTCTGCAAGCTGGGCAAGATGAGCACGCGGAGTATGTTAAGCAACGTAGATCATCGCTATACTACTCATGCAAATCTTGTGGGTTTGTTTGTTTGTTGTTTAACACCTCAATCTAGCTCTACGACGGCGGTCTGTAAACAATCAAGTTTGTACCGGACCATCTCGTGATCAACATCATGATCATCGGTCTTTGCAGTTCGGATACGATGGCATACACCAACCAAGTCAGGGAGCCTGACCACCCGATCCCGTTAGTCGCCTCTTACGACGAGAATTGGTTGCGGAAAACCAATCTTCACGGGTGACACTTGTGAGTCACACAAGGAAGTTTCAAAGGGCAGATTTATGAAAGTTACCCGAGGTGTCCCTCGATGGTTCATTTCCAAATTTGTTCATATTTATGAGATTCACAGTTTAAAAAATGACTCATGTTGAAATGGAAACGTGTTATAGTGTTAAGACCGCTTGACGAGGAGTGGAAGAAGGTTGAAGTTGCTGATGTGGCGTGACGCAACTTGAACTGACAAGTGGTAAACTGGAGTGGAGAGGATCTCCAGTGCCCCAGGCTCGACCAGTGGGGATCAGGTGTGATTCAAACGACCAAACAATGATGTACCTTATCCAGACTCAAAAGCACCTTTCGGTGCTACAGCTGTCTCCCTCCCTCACTTTACAGTGTTTATCTCGGCATATTGAGATCCTTACATAGTGACTTTGTTCTGTCATCTCACCACACACACATACACGTTAGCACGCATGCACGCACGCACACACTACTGATGGTGACGAAATAGAAACTACGATTCAAAACGGCGTAAAACCATATGAATCAGAAGCACTGATTACAAATTTCAATGCCTTTTCAATAAGACCAGCATCACTTCGGGGTTGTCTCCAACATGAAGCTGACACACCGTGTTATAACTGACGTAGGTTTAAAGCAGCGTTACGTGACGTAACACGTGGCCTAACAGAAAGTGATTGTAATTCAGAATGCAATTTTATCAACAGAACAGTGAAAACAGTAATTATACAACACAGTTAGCTTATCACTACAAAATAATTGAAATAATCAACGATAACAAAAAATACCGTTCGGTAATCTGTAATGCAAGGAATACATTGCAACGAGAATATTCATCTGTATCTGAGTGTTGTTATGGTACGGTCTGTTGTTGTGATTATAGGTATGTCCTCAACACACAACAAAACTAACAAAACAAACTGGTCAATATCATGATTGACATGAATAAATTGTAAAACACATTTCAATATTATTTGTTGCTGAAACTATTAACCGTTGAATATTGAATATGTAGCGAAAACAAATATTATTTATGTGGTTCTGTATAATTAACATGTTACATGTGTTTGGAACATGTGGCCGATATTAATTTTACGTTTATCAATTCCAGCCACGGTGTTACAAGAACGTCTTGTTGGTAATTGCCAATATATTCATTTGACAAAACTTAAATCAAAATAAAATAAATCCAGGCCAAATTACTAAAAACACGTCAATATTTGCACGTTATGTAGATCTGAAACCGTGACCATGACGGTAATCATGATACAGGCATAATTCGACATTACCAAATTTGACGAACATAGAATTTCCGTGATAGAAAAGACACCATTTGGAGAACTGACCAGCCACTGAAGTTTGACTGTCTGTTTTCAACCTGACTGGTGGGGCGGTCGGGTAGCCTAGTGGTTAAAGCATTAGCTCGTCACGCCGAACACCCGGGTTCGATTCCCGACATGGGTACATGTGAAGCCCATTCCTGGTGTCCCCCGCCGTGATATTGCTGGAATATTGCTAAAAGCGGCGTAAAACCATACTCACTCACTCAACCTGACTGGTACGTTCCACGTCCACATGCAAAGTGCTGTTTGTGACGGGGGCCACCGGTGGAGCATCCCTCACCTTTTCGTGAACACTTGGTGTCATCACTATTTGGAGGTGATTCAAAAACACATGCTTATATTATAAACGGAATCGTGCAAATGATTGTGCTTTTAGCAGGAATTTCTCATGATTATGGAAAGGGTCTTGACGCATTTTTTGTCCAGTTTTTGGGTGCTGGTTCCTGCTGTAGTAGGCCCTTCAAGACTCCAGCACCAAATGTCATTATCATCTCTGTACAAAATAACACTCATGAGATTGCGAGGATCATCTTTATCTTGCACAACCAAAGGGATGGGAAACATAATTATACACACACATGAAAAGTATCTTAAGGAAAACAGATGACGAGTCATAATACAGGAAAGGCATACACCACTACACCACAAACAACTTCCATATGAAGGGGCAATTTCCCCACAGGCTGAAAAGAGACGTACATAGCTGTGTCTAGTCTGTCATACAGACCCTGAAACAAATATATCCAATACAGCCCAGGCAAGTCTATAATGTTTGGCAAGTCTAGATTACTGCAGTTTCTGAAAATGAAGAAAGTCTCTTGGCTCCGTTTTATTAGATGTTATAACTATAATTTAACAACTGTAAAATATGGTCATTTCAGAGACTAGATGTTAGTCTAAGTTGGGTCATGAATCTGGTTTGATTTGAAGATTTCTATCACAGTTAGAACATGTCAGAAGGGAGTCAATTCTTGCGGAGTCCTCGAGAGCAGATGACCAAAAACAGGAATGTCACTATTTCATAAGCAATTGTTCCGCTTATGAAATACATAAGGACCTTCGGACCGTAAGCAACAAAACACTGCCCTGTAATGAACGGCACTAGAATCTCCCCTACACCACTTGCCACTAAAGATGCAGTGATTATCCCCCCTGTTAGCTGTACATAGTCAGCACTCCATGCTAGAACCATGGGAAGGTAAGGGGAGGTAAATACTCCCAGTGCCGCAGTTCCCATCCATAGTCCTACTTCATACTTCTCGCTTAACCCTATCAAGACGCCACATGCAATCACTACACCAACGAAATTCAGACAAAGGAGAACGAAATTTGGAAGGCAGCCTGAAAAACTTAGATTGAGTATTCTTCCAATTAGGAAACATCCCCAGAAAACTGAAGTCATTACTGCCAAATGCGATTTTGAAAGGTGAAGGCCAATATTGACGCCATAAGGGGTCAAGAGGTCACCGTAAGCCAATATTATTCCGAATACAGGAATGTGGAACAGAAACAGGAGAGCAATAAATGAATAATTTCGTGCGGAATATGTTCCTCTTTCAGTATGTTGAAACTCTTCATAGCTCATGAGCGGTTCAGACCCCCTTTTCCGGTGATAGTGCGCAAACGCAAAGACTGGCGGTATGCTTAATATCCCTATGATAACGTATGCATATTGGACACGTGACTCGGTGTTGCATTTTGATTGGTCTTCTTCTATACAGACTAGTGGTTGTGTGGTATGGTTGTTGATATCGATTGAGAACATATCTCCCGAGGACGGTCCGTTAGAGAGAAAGGGCGTGGCTAGGAAGGGTGCCAGGAAGGCGCCAATCCCCGCACCCAGAGTCACGAACTGGAAGGGCGCTCCCTTTTCCCCTGGCCATAGTTGGTTGGAGATGGACATTGCCGCTGCAAAGAAAAAGGTTTTGTACATTTTTGTCAAATGGTCGCGACCTCCCAATCCAGTACTGTGACCTATAAAAAGGGTGTCATTTGACTTAAGCCACATTGGAAGTGAAGTAGGGATGTCGACTTTCCAGAATATGAAGTGTTATGTTAATTCTTTGTTCGTTAGAAATCTCTCTGCTGCTTCTTATATTCGATACAAACATGAGAACTACAGAAAACAGATTTTTATTGCCGGGTTCAGCTATGTGTGATGACAGAATGACATCTGTGTATCCTTTGATGTTTTTCTTTCAAAATTATTATTCTGTATCTCCATTTACATTGGCCTTTATAAACAACAGAACAATCTCTACCTCCACTACAGTAACATGGCATACCTGCATTAAAGTATTTTAAAATAATTTCTATTCATTGTATTCGAGCCAAAATACCGATGCTATTTCCAAGAAGGAAACGCATTTGAGGGTATGCTTTGGAGATATTAGAACTTATCACTTTGAGTATGTAATGTTTGTTTGGTGTTTGTGTGAAATGATCATAAACTAAAATGACTTCATAAAGATATTAATCGGCTGCATTTTTAAAGAAATAGCTGCGCGCTCCTTGACGTTTGAGAAAACTTGTGTTGCACACGCATGCAAAAAAACAAGTATTGTTTTCGCTCGAAGTTTGACGTATTACTTCAATCACATGTGATAATTATTATATAATAACCTCCATCTTCCCGAGGCAAGGGAGTTAACTGACTTTAAAAGTCCAGTTTCAACCCTTGCCGAACTAGGCTGGAATAACTAGGCTCGATCGAAGCGCCACCAGTGGCTATTACCAGTTACGTCCCTTCTAAGCCTCTCCTATGGACCAATCAGATTCCACCTCTCGTATCACTTGCGTTTGCTTTACACAAAATGGTGGCGCCGAGTCAGGACGATCTGATCGATAATCAAGATCTATATTGTGATAAAACGGTCTTACATCGCGAAATGAATCGAATCACGTGAGCATCTTGATTAAAAACACGAAACGATTTGGAAGAAATCTGATGACAACGATTTGGCAGTGCAAATGCTTTGCAAATCCTGCAATCGACCGAAATCTGCACGTCAGTTTACGAACCGGACTTCGATTTCGGTGCGCGATTTTGATTGGACTATGCATAGACTCGTTTATCCAGCCAAAATGTAACTCCATAATACCAGCCTAGTTCGGCAAGGGTGGAAACTGGATTTATAGTCAGTTAACTCTCTTGCCTCGGGAAGATGATTAACCTCTGGAACAAGACTTCAGGTTCAGCCTCAGGTCTTACTTTCCCTTGGTTCTATTCCCTTGGGTTTACACAATCCAAAGCAAAACCATACAACATTGTTTTACCGGGTGCTACCGGCGGGGCAGGACATTACCCTTTTCGGGAAACCTGGTGTCATAGCTGATTTTCAGTGGTCCATTCATATAATTTTCACGATTACTTTCCTTTTACGCCAAATGGAATCTGTATCGGCTGATAATCGAGACTGGTTATTCTCTGGCGTTGATGTTATATACTATCTTATACATAACAATTGACTTTTTATCGTCTATCAAAAATATACTTTTATATTCAAACTTTCACAAATATTAATGATTTAAGGTTTTTCATTGAAAAAAACCCCATTAGATGTCTTACCGTAGTCAACCAATCCTTTAGCCATACCCATGATGAAGAACATAATGGCAAGATAGTAAAACACAGTGCCCCAGGGAAGGGCAAAGTTCACCATGCAACCAAGCAGGAGAGAACATGTCATGATGAGTCTCGTGCTTAAACACCGCTCAAGGCCGAAAGCCAGGAGAATTCCAACTATGAAGCCTGCTCCTTGGACAAAGAATATGTAGGTCATCTGGGTCAAAGAAGCATGGACAAACTGCTGCAAGTCCAGGAGAGTAGGGCCAATGATGCCATTCACAAACCCCTGGAAGAAAAAAAGAAGAAGATACGTTAAATGGTGAATCGTGTACCATTTGTCCGGTTTTGCGTGAGCTGGGTGTTACGCCACTTTGAACAGTATTTCAGTTATACCGCGGCCATCTTTCCGAGACAAGGGAGTTAACTGACTATAAAATTCCAGTTTCCACCCTTGCCGAACTGTGGCTGGAATTTGTGAGTTATATTTTGGCTGGACTGACGGATCTAAGCATGGTTTAAACAACATTCACGTAACATAATCGACATCCGGTTCGTAAAAAATAGCCTGCAGATTTCGGTCGAATGCAGGATCTGCAAAACATGTGTACTGTCAACTGGGATAGGCGGATATTTTTCAACTATTTTAAGTTTTTAATGAATGTGCTAAGGTGATCTGATGTACTGCGCCAATTAAGACCCTTTTCATAACTATACATATTATCGATCAGATCGTCTTGAACTGGGTTTCTAGGTTTGTCAGCACCATACCCGTGCTCGTGGGTTTCGCCGAAGTGGTAAACGTCTGAGACTATGATTAACGTACTAACACAGAACCGTCACAACCCACTCACTACCCTAAGGGGTATGATTAACGTACTTACACACACCCTTAACAACCCACTCACTACCCTAAGGGGTATGATTAACGTACTTACACACCCTTAACAAACCACCCTCAGCCCTAAGGGGTATGATTAACGTGCTTCCACACACCCTTACAACCCACTCACAGCCCTAAGAGGTATGATTAACGTAGTTACACACACTCTTAAAACCCACTCACAGCCCTAAGGGGTATGATTAACGTAGTTACACACACTCTTACAACCTACTCACAGCCCTAAGGGGTATGATTAACGTAGTAACACACACTCTTAAAACCCACTCACAGCCCTAAGGGGTATGATTAACGTACTTCCACACACCCTTACAACCCACTCACATCCCTAAGAGGTATGATTAACGTAGTTACACACACTCTTACAACCTACTCACAGCCCTAATGGGTATGATTAACGTAGTTACATACACCCTTAACAACCCACTCACAGCCCTAAGGGGTATGATTAACGTACTTCCACACACCCTTACAACCCACTCACTGCCCTAAAGGGTATGATTAACGTAGTTACACACACCCTTAACAACCCACCCCCCAGCCCAAAGGGGTATGATTAACGTAGTTACATACACCCTTACAACCTACTCACTGCCCTAAGGGGTATGATTATCGTACTTACACACACCCTTAACAACCCACTCACTACCCTAAGGGGTATGATTAACGTACTTACACACCCTTAACAAACCACCCTCAGCCCTAAGGGGTATGATAAACGTACTTCCACACACCCTTACAACCCACTCACAGCCCTAAGGGGTATGATTAACGTACTTCCACACACCCTTACAACCCACTCACAGCCCTAAGAGGTATGATTAACGTAGTTACACACACTCTTACAACCTACTCACAGCCCTAAGGGGTATGATTAACGTAGTAACACACACTCTTAAAACCCACTCACAGCCCTAAGGGGTATGATTAACGTACTTCCACACACCCTTACAACCCACTCACAGCCCTAAGAGGTATGATTAACGTAGTTACACACACTCTTACAACCTACTCACAGCCCTAAGGGGTATGATTAACGTAGTAACACACACTCTTAAAACCCACTCACAGCCCTAAGGGGTATGATTAACGTACTTCCACACACCCTTACAACCCACTCACAGCCCTAAGAGGTATGATTAACGTAGTTACACACACTCTTACAACCTACTCACAGCCCTAATGGGTATGATTAACGTAGTTACATACACCCTTAACAACCCACTCACAGCCCTAAGGGGTATGATTAACGTACTTCCACACACCCTTACAACCCACTCACTGCCCTAAAGGGTATGATTAACGTAGTTACATACACCCTTAACAACCCACCCCCCAGCCCCAAGGGGTATGATTAACGTAGTTACATACACCCTTACAACCTACTCACTGCCCTAAGGGGTATGATTAACGTACTTACACACACCCTTAACAACCCACCCCCAGCCCCAAGGGGATATGATTAGCGTAGCTACGAACAAACCCTAAAGCCCACCCACAGCTCATACAGAGTATGAGTAACGTACTTACACAAACCCTTCAAGCTTGACAACCCATCCACAGTCCTTAATTGTATAAGGGAGTATGATTAACATACGTACCACGAGATGAAAGGCCCAGAACAACCATATCGTCTCAAAGATGCGGGTCTTTCGGTCTTCCATCTTCAGATTGAGGCTGTATCTAAATAAGGAGAACGAGAATATTCACAAATGCAGAATTATGTTTACATAAATCTTAATGAATCTAAAAAGATCGATGCCGACGACAACAACAAGTTTGCATCGGAAAAATAGACTATGATACCCAGTTGCTACGAGTGCAAGTTCAGGGATGCAAGTACAATCACAAACCAACAAGTACTTGAACCAGAAGTTGTATGAATAAAATGTTTAGTGAGAGTGGTTGCTCATTGACACGACTGACACTCAGTGCATGTAACAGATGCTGTGGTCGTCCATTGACCGATACATGTGCTCGGTTGGGGCTGCTCTTGTAAATAGCTGGAAGTTGATGGTTATTTTATTAAGATATCCATGAAATATGAATTAGCAGGATATCTCAAGACATTCTATTTCTTTGACGACAAAGGAACATACAGGAGAAGTTTAAGTTGGAACGAACCAAAATAATAATCAATAGAGTTAGGATATTTGACGAATGGGTGTTTCATTGTCATGAGACTGAATCGATTGAACTATATGATCTGAATATAATCTGTAAGTCTCCATAATCAAATATGCATTATTCAAGGGAAGTTTATGATTACCCAAATGATCGCGGGGTAATGACAGGGGCGGTGTTAGTCACATCGCATTGTGGCTTCATATCTTCTTAAGTACAGTAGTACTTGAGTGCAAACTGATATGAGGGAGGGAGAGTATTCTAAGTGCATTAGTACCTGAGTATAAACTAATATGAGATAGGAAGGGGGAGACAGTAATGACTGTAAGAGCGAGAGTGAGAGTGAGTGAGTGAGTGAGTGAGGGAGTGAGTGGGAGAGAAATTGAGGGAGGAGAGAGGGAGGGAGAATGAGTGAGACAGTAGTTAGTGAAAGAGCGAGAATGAGAGTGAGTGAGTGAGTGAGGGACTGAGTAGGAGAGAAATTGAGGGAGGAGAGAGGGAGGGAGGGAGAATGAGTGAGACAGTAGTAAGTGAAAGAGCGAGAATGAGAGTGAGTGAGTGAGTGAGGGACTGAGTAGGAGAGAAATTGAGGGAGGAGAGAGGGAGAGAGGGAGGGAGGGAGAATGAGTGAGACAGTAGTAAGTGAAAGAGCGAGAATGAGAGTGAGTGAGTGAGGTGGGAGAGATAGAGGGGTGGATGAAGAGTAAGACCGTAGTGATTGAGTGACGGAAAGAGAGCGAGAATGAGAGCGAGTGAGTGAGTGAGGTGGGAGAGATAGAGGGATGGATGAATAGTAAGACCGTAGTGATTGAGTGACGGAAAGAGAGCGAGAATGAGAGTGAGTGAGTGAGGTGGGAGAGATAGAGGGATGGATGAAGAGTAAGACCGTAGTGATTGAGTGACGGAAAGAGAGCGAGAATGAGAGTGAGTGAGTGAGGTGGGAGAGATAGAGGGATGGATGAAGAGTAAGACCGTAGTGATTGAGCGACAGAAAGAGAGCGAGAATGGGAGCGAGAGAGTGAGTGAGTGAGTGAGTGAGAGTGAATGAAAGAGTGAAAGAGACCGAGGGTGAGAGATAGTGAGTGAGTGCCAGTTTGTGGACTGGGATATGATATCAATTTCAAGTACATATCGCAGCTACTCTGTTCGCCGCCAGATCTACTTCGGCAACCTAAGCTTGAATATAATCAATCAATACAATAGAAGTAGAAATGTCAATGTCAGTCATCGCCATATGTCGATAACAACGTGCAATCCTGTAATAAGCTTCAGACCACTTCGACCGAGAACTCCGGTGCAGTGCTTCTGAATCATTCGTTGAATCTTGTACGACGGCCAACACATGGAGTAGGTTGGGCAAGTGTGACGAGTTGTTACAACTGTCAGGGAGTGACATATTGCACGCTTCAGATTAACAGGACTACTAAACATCATAAGTAGTTGCCCCCAAACGGCATAACTACGGTGGCCCATAAGGGACATGGAGTCTGTTTTTCCATATTTTGATATTTCACTTACATTTATCGTAACCTTTTGCAAATAAACACGATTTGTCTTACAAAAATGTGATAAATCATGTGTAAAGAAGATATTGAGTCGCTGAAAAACGAAACGTAAATGTCAAAAACTAAAATGAAAATGTCAAAAACACAAAACGAAAATGTCAAAAACTAAAATGTAAATACAGAAAACTATTTCCACCGCGGGGATAATATTCCCACCGCGGTGGAAATAGTTTTCTGTGTATTCATTTTAGTTTATGACATTTTCGTTTTGTGGTTTTGACATTTTCATTTTAGTTTTTGACCTTTTCGTTTTGGTTTTTGACATTTCCATTTTAGTTTTTGACATATTCACTTCACATTTCAGCGAGTCAATAGCTACTTAAAAGTACATTTTCCATGTTTTCGGATGTTTTTATACATGATTTATCACATATTTGTATGGCAAATTGTGTTTATTTGCAAAAGGTTACGATAAAAATTAAGTTAAACATCAAAATATTGAAAAACAGACTCCATATCCCTTATGGGCCACCGTACATAACACACATTGTATTCCCTCTTTCCCCTGTATACCTACACTGTTTTCTAATGTACAGTGGGGGTCTCATCTCACACTTTCTCACCGGTAGTAAGGTTGAAAATGTGTGTACGTAATTTTTCAGGGGGTCAAAATTGGAAACATTGGAATTGGAATTGGAAATACACATTTCTTTCAAAACTGTCAAAAACTATCGTGATAATTGTTGTAATGATTTTGATTTTGATTTTATACTACTATATTTTGGAATAAAAATCCCACACAAATTACGTCTCAGACATAGGTATTGCGATATACTTGATCTGAATATGGCTAAGATTTTGTTCGTTTGCATTGTTTTTCTGACCTAGCGTAGCAATGTCCACCCTTATATCAGCCTCGAATTGTGTCAATCCTCATGTCATTAGTATTATTAGTATTAGTCGCAGTAGTAATAGTACATAAATTAACACAATACTGCAGTTAATGAGTTATATTGATGAGTTTTATCCCTGATTAAGTAAAATATACTCTTCAAAACAACAAACGCAATACGGATATTTTTGGCCATAAAAGCAAAATTAGGTGGTGCAAGAGGTGCAAAAACAAGAGGTTTAATGTGTTTTAGTGTCAGTGAAAAATTTCCCGGATCAAAATGATCACAACAAAGGCATGCAAACCATTAGTCGGGAAACACGTATGATTCGGAAAAAACGCACCCGGTGCATTACAAAAGGGCCATGGAGCTGCACGTACTGCACGTGCAGCAGCACTATGAACGGTATTAAAGTGAAGAGGTTTTGATTGCCTGGCTTCTGCGTCAATCGAACAGTGACAGTTCAAAAACATGCCAAGATTAACAGGAGTGCAAAGAAACAACGTCACAGGCCGCTTGCAGGCAGGGTAATCCAGATCAGCTGTAGCCAGGGTTTTCAATGAAGTGCCCAGCATAATCACAAGGCTATTGGATCGGTTTCAACAGCATAGGTCAACACGTGACCGACCAAGCTCGAGACGACTTAGAGTAACCACCCCGCCCAAGATCGCTACATCCGACCGCGCCACCTACGTGAAAGGACGACCACAGCCACTAAATCGGACCCCAAATACCCGGACTGCGCAGATTCTCCGACCAGACCGTACAAAACCGTTTAAGAGCAGCAGGTCTACGAGAAAGACGTCGTGTTCGACGCGTCATATTGAGTCGACAACATCGTCACCAAAGACTGCATTGGTGTCGTCAACACAGGGTGTGGCCTCAACTGCGATGGAGAGATATCTGGTACAGCGACGAATCAAGATTTCTCCTCCGTCGAGGGGATGGAAGAGTGCAGGTTTACAGACGTCGGGGAGAACGTTACGCTGAAAAACTGCGTACCGGAAGTGGACAGGTTTGGTGGGGGTAGCGTTATGATGTGGGTGGCTATCTTTCATCATGGCAGGACAGGTTTGGTCCATATCCAAGGCAATCTCACGGCTCAACGATACAGCAACGGAATTCTCCTGTCACACGTTCTCCCAATTGCAGCCAACGGCAACGGTGTATTCCAGCAGGACAACGCTCGACCGCATACAGAACGGATCACAAAAGCCTGTCTAAATGAACAACATTGATGTTCTCCCATGGCCCTCAAGATCCTCGGATTTGAACCCGATAGAGCAACTGTGGGATGAATCGGGGAGACGGCTTTTGCGTTGCAGGCCGAGTGGGATACCATTCTCAAGGATGTGATTCGCATAATCGTCTCTTCCATGGGCAGGAGATGCAAGGCCGCTATCGATTCCAACGGGGGGCATACGCGTTATTGACGGTAGCTGACCTTGACCTCGGACTCTTCCTATGTACCGATCACCAAGTGTTCTCTCCGCAACATTTTGGCTCAATACCTTGTACGGTTCCTCGTATAAATGTATTTTCATACCTCACACAACTCTAGATTTACGGGTTTTTTTTTAGGAGTATATATAGAAAATCTCACCCGAGTGTCTTTTGAGTCAAATTAAAAACTTCACATTTTTAAAAGTAATCCCATATATGATATACAATGGACAAATGTATCAGAGAAGGTAATTTTTAATCATTAATGTCCAAAGACGGATTTTAATTAACGGTGGTAACCAGAATTAGTTCCAAGCACCTACGGTATTCGGTAATAACATCAACAGTTTAAATCATAAGATGGCACACAAGTTCAGTAGCGTGTATGGCCTCCATGTGCGTTGACAACTGCAACACAACGCCTCCGCATGGACCTTGTGATGCTTGTGAACACATGATTGGGAAGACGACGCCATTGTTGCTGCACAATGGTGCCAAGATCTTGCAAATTCTGTGGTTGGTTCCGGAGACTTCTGCCAAGAGCATCCCAAACGTGTTCGATGGGATTGAGGTCGGGAGACCTTGACGGCCAGTCCATGACGTTGACTCCCGCATTCTGAAGGACATTCCTTGTCAAAATTGCTGTGTGGGGTCTGGCATTGTCGTGTTGGAAGATCAAACCGGGTCCATGTGCTGCCATAAAAGGCAGAAGCTCTGGTGCCAGTACCTTGTCGCGGTAAGCAGCAGCGTTGAGGTTGCCACGGATGACAAGAAGCCTGGAACGTGCATTGCCACAGAAAGCACCCCACACCATGACACTTCCGCCTCGAAATCTGTCTACACAACACTGGGCGTAACGTTCATGGCGGCGCCTCCACACCCTCGCCCTACGTATACCATCAGCAAATCGAAGATTAAATCGGGATTCATCACTGAAGACGACTTGATTCCAATTCCTCTGAGTCCATTGTAAGTGTCGCTGTGCCCACAATTGACGTTGACGTCTGTGTAATTGAGTCAGAATCGGCCCGCAGTATGGCCGTCGTGCTTGAAGGTGATCAGTTCTCAGACGGTTTCGAACAGTTTGCGCACTCAGTCTACCCCTAAACAGTTCATTTCTGGTTGATGTAGCCGTCAAAAATCGTATACGGAGGTGACGTAAGACAATATGACGATCCTCTGCATGTTACGTCACACGTGGTCGACCTGGCCGAGGGCGATCAGCGGTGGTACCCGTTTGCTGTAGACGCGTCTGTAAATCATAAACAGTCCGTCGACTACAACCCATCGTCCGTGCGACTTCAGCTACGGACGTTCCCGCCTGCAACATGCTGATGGCACGTTCACGTTGCACATTTGAAAAGCGTGGCATGACAAATGGCCGTAAAGACTTTTTTTTTCTTGTGTTTTTCTTTTTTTGTTAATGACTGCTAACAAGTATGGCTGAAAACACGTGCGGTATTATGGCCACGTGACCAGTTGCACGTGAGAAAACACTTTTGCCACTATATTGCTGTGCACATGATTTTGATCGATTCACCTGCACAAAAACGGGTGTTATCTGAAGACAATACGTGGCCATTACTGTTTAGATACACAATAAGGGCCCACAATGATAACTGGTCAAAATGTTAAAATTTTAGGATTGTGAAGTTTTTAATTTGGTTCAGTATATATAAAGTTTATAAAAGTGGGAAAACTCCGAGGCTTGCACACAACCGCCCTATGACCCGTGACATATCTCCCCTAACCCCCACCCCGCGTGTACACCACCGCCCTATGACTCGTGACATATCTCCCCTAACCCCCAACCCCGTGTGTACACCACCGCCCCATAAGCCGTGACATATCTCCCCTAACCCCCACCCCGTGTGAACACCGCCGCCCCATGACCCGTGACATATCTCCCCTTACCCCCACCCCGTGTGTACACCACCGCCCCATGAGCCGTGACATATCTCCCCTAACCCCAACCCCGTGTGTACACCGCCGCCCCATGACCCGTGACATATCTCCCCTAACACCCACGCCGTGTGTACACCACCGCCCTATTACCAGTGACATATCTCCCCTAACCCCCAACCCGTGCGTACACCACCGCCCAAGGAGCCGTGACATACCTCCCCTAACCCCCACACCGTGTGTACACCACCGCCCCACGAGCCGTGACATATCTTCCCTAACCCCCACCCCCGTGTGTACACCACCGCCCTATGACCAGTGACATATCTTCCCTTACCCCCGTGTGTACACTACAACCTCATGAGCCGTGACATACCTCCCCTTACCCCCTAGTGTACACCACCGCCCCATGAGCCGTGACATATCACCCCTTACCCCTGCGTGTACACCACCGCCCTATGACCCATGACATACCTCCCCTAACCCCCACCCCGCGTGTACACCACCGCCCTATGACCCGTGACATATCTCCCCTTACCCCCACCCCGTGTGTACACCACCGCCCCATGAGCCGTGACATATCTCCCCTAACCCCAACCCCGTGTGTACACCGCCGCCCCATGACCCGTGACATATCTCCCCTAACCCCCACGCCGTGTGTACACCACCGCCCTATGACATATCTCCCCTAACCCCCACCCCGCGTGTACACCACCGCCCTATGACATATCTCCCCTTACCCCCGTGTGTACACCACAACCCCATGAGCCGTGACATATGTCCCCTAACCCCCACCCCGTGTGTACACCACCGCCCCACGAGCCGTGACATACATGTCACTTCCCTAACCCCCAACCCGCGTGTACACCACTGCCCAATGAGCCGTGACATATCTCCCCTAACCCCCACTACGCGTGTACACCACCGCCCCATGAGCCGTGACATATCTCCCCTAACCCCCAACCCGTGTGTACACCACCGCCCAAGGAGCCGTGACATACCTCCCCTAACCCCCACACCGTGTGTACAACACCGCCCCACGAGCCGTGACATATCTTCCCTAACCCCCACCCCCGTGTGTACACCACCGCCCTATGAGCCGTGACATATCTCCCCTAACCCCCACCCCGCGTGTACACCACCGCCCAAGGAGCCGTGACATATCTCCCCTTACCCCCGTGTGTACACCACTGCCCCATGAGCCGTGACATATCTTCCCTAGCCCCCACTACGTGTGTACACCACCGCCCTATTACCAGTGACATATCTCCCCTAACCCCCAACCCGTGTGTACACCACCGCCCAAGGAGCCGTGACATACCTCCCCTAACCCCCACACCATGTGTACACCACCGCCCCACGAGCCGTGACATATCTCCCCTAACCCCCACCCCCGTGTGTACACCACCGCCCCATGAGCCGTGACATATCTCCCCTAACCCCCACCCCGTGTGTACACCACCGCCCAAGGAGCCGTGACATACCTCCCCTAACCCCCAACCCCGCGTGTACACCACTGCCCTATGACCCCTGACATACCTCCCCTAACCCCCAACCCGCGTGTACACCACTGCCCAATGAGCCGTGACATATCTCCCCTAACCCCCACTACGTATGTACGCCACCGCCCCATGAGCCGTGACATATCTCCCCTAACCCCCAACCCGTGTGTACACCACCGCCCAAGGAGCCGTGACATACCTCCCCTAACCCCCACACCGTGTGTACAACACCGCCCCACGAGCCGTGACATATCTTCCCTAACCCCCACCCCGGTGTGTACACCACCGCCCTATGAGCCGTTACATATCTCCCCTAACCCCCACCCCGCGTGTACACCACCGCCCAAGGAGCCGTTACATATCTTCCCTAGCCCCCACTACGTGTGTACACCACCGCCCTATTACCAGTGACATATCTCCCCTAACCCCCAACCCGTGTGTACACCACCGCCCAAGGAGCCGTGACATACCTCCCCTAACCCCCACACCATGTGTACACCACCGCCCCACGAGCCGTGACATATCTTCCCTAACCCCCACCCCCGTGTGTACACCACCGCCCTATGACCAGTGACATATCTTCCCTTACCCCCGTGTGTACACCACCGCCCTATGACCCGTGACATACCTCCCCTAACCCCCACCCCGCGTGTACACCACCGCCCTATGACCCGTGACATACCTCCCCTAACCCCAACCCCACGTGTACACCACTGCCCTATGACCCGTGACATACCTCCCCTAACCCCCACCCCGCGTGTACACCACCGCCCTATGACCTGTGACATATTTCCCCTTACCCCCACCACCGCCCTATGACCCGTGACATACCTCCCCTAACCCCAACCCCACGTGTACACCACTGCCCTATGACCCGTGACATACCTCCCGTAACCCCCACCCCGCGTGTACACCACCGCCCTATGACCCGTGACATACCTCCCCTAACCCCCACCCCGCGTGTACATCACCGCCCTATGACCCGTGACATACCTCCCCTAACCCCCAACCCCGCGTGTACACCACTGCCCTATGACCCCTGACATACCTCCCCTAACCCCCACCCCGCGTGTACATCACCGCCCTATGACCCCTGACATACCTCCCCTAACCCCCACCCCGCGTGTACATCACCGCCCTATGACCCGTGACATACCTCCCCTAACCCCCAACCCCGCGTGTACACCACTGCCCTATGACCCCTGACATACCTCCCCTAACCCCCACCCCGCGTGTACACCACCGCCCTTTGACCCGTGACATATTGAACCAACGATGAACCAACCCTTTAATCAATTGCCTCATTATGGATAACACATTGATAGGTGATCACGTGGAAGTCCGATTCTCAGTTTTGGCAATCAGATCCTGGCTGTATGCCCCGTTGCACACACTATTATCCGCCAGTTTACCAGGTTCGATTACATTGTACCAGCCTGGATTCGTATCACTGTATTGTTGCTACTGCCTGAAACCCCACTACCTGATTTACAACATGGACTCAAGGTAAAATTTGTCAAGTCTGCTATGCTGCGTCCCTTATCCGTTCCAGGATTCGCTGATACCTGTTTCGCCCCGATTATGAGCCTTACTCACCACTATACCTCGCACGTGTCAGGAAAGGGGTTTACGTCCAGGACCTAAGTCAGTTTTGTCATTCCTCCAACAATGGCACGGGTGGCCCAGTCGTTTTAAGCGCCGCAATTCGCAGTGAAACCTATGATTGTGGGTTCGAATCTCTAGGTTTATCAGCACCATACCCGTGTAAATTCGAATATAAATTGTAGATAACCGCCGATTCGCTTATTTCAACCTGCATACTGTGCAGAGTTGTGTCCCTTTGATACGAGTGAAACCTAGGATTGTGTGTTCGAATCCCGGTTCGATTATATTTCGATGTTTGTCAGCACCATACCCGTGCTCGTGGGTTTCACGAAAGGGGTAAACGTCTGAGACCTGCATCACTTCGGCTGTCCTCCCATATTAACCTGACACGCCTCACTCACTCCAACACTGGCAAGCTGTGATATAACTGTGGCGTGAAACCTCAGTTTCAATTACAACTTACTTCCTGTAGTCTTAATTAGGATATTCGTGATTTTTTTTCTACTGTGTTAGTTTTGCAGTCATATTATTCTGAAGTTCATACTTAGCCCTACTCACAAATCAATTCTGGTAGCCAGGATATCTACTGACACAGCAATACCGTCTAATCGCATTGAACGAACAGGAAGACAGTTGGTGTGATATCCCTCGAGCGTTTCAACCTGCTTGTTCATGTACGCGCTTGATAACATGCGTCATATATATGTGATTTTACTAATGGACAGTGCAGTGCTGACATATTTCAAATTGTCATTTCGGTGTCATTGAAATATAGTGTCATGTATCAGGTTTACCTTACCAAACATAAAACGTCAGAATATTGGTCTGAAGCATAATTATATTTTCAAGCATTTACCGGGGCAATTTGCTCGAGAATATTCCAGCGGCTCTCAATGACACCATGAGCATCGATCCACGCGATTGGGATACGATGACATGCATCAACCAAGTCAGCGAGCTTGACCACCCGACCTTGTTAGTCGCCTCTTACGACAAGTATAGACGCCTTTTACAGCAAGCATGGGACCTTTTCTATCCCGGATCTGCTCGGGTTCAAAGTTACATGTCATGTCACACGTGTCAGTAGTAAGGTGTTATGCTCACCAACCATGTACAAATCTATCCCAGATCCGACAGTCGACTTTTCATCGTAGAAACCGCAGTTCCAAAACTAACAACTGACTTAACATTAGAAATAAATCAAGTACGTTCTTCTTCCATACGATTAAACAGCATATACACACAGCAGGATGTAAACAACTGATACAGAACGGCCTCTGTCATGGAACAGCTGCTGCAGCTTACCGTGTTTCACCTGATAAAGGTCCAGTGGGGATTTCGGGAATAGGTCACCAGTACCCCGTGCTTGTCGTGGGAACCGACGTAAATGAGTGAGTGAGTGCGTTGGGTTTTAACAGTATTCCAGTTATATGGAGGAAAGCCCGAAGTGATGCAGGTCTCAGACGTTTACCACTTCGGTGAAACCCACGAGCACGGGTATAGTGCTGACAAACCTAGAAACATAATTGGGGCGAACCGGGATTCGAAACCACAATCACAGGTTTCTGGCGTGCCCAAGGGACGCAACTCTACACAGCGAATCGCCCGATGTTTGCTTTGATGCGGGGGAATAAGGGATTTAGTCTAAAATCTCAGAATTCCCAGAAATCCACGTGTAGCCTAACTTGCTCGTGGTGGGGTATAATGGATATGTTCTCCCAATAAGAATTTTATTTCCCTCCAAAGCAGGATACACATTATGTAATCAAGATCACAGGGACCAATCAGATCTCATCATACTGACATTGACGTATGATAAATAGAGTTGACACCATGTTGAAACTGCATTACGGGAATAAAAAGCTACTCACTGTGCTGTCGTACTTCAACTGCAACCGTGGTACAAACTTGAGACAAGTTCACGGCCTGACTACAATTGGAAATCGGCGCAGTCGATAACAATAGCAGGGGTAGAAGGTGTGCCAGTGGGTTTCAATGTATCTGCTGAATAGAAGTGGCGCATTAACGAATACACGAGAGCATGGATTCCACGTGCACCGCATTCCCCTCAGACTGACATTTGTCCCAGAAATCAGTTTAAAAAATACATATGTACAAAATAGAAAAATAAAATCCAAATGGAGCCCAGAAAAGTGCTGCCTGAAGCTGAGACAATTTACACTTGCCTAATCATTCTAGACCTGAGTTGGACTCCTTTTATATGTGTTCTCTTGGGCCTGGAAGACATACTACATTCCCTGTTCAGTGGATGGATTCTTTCCACCTGTCTGCAAAATGAAAACTCTTGATGGAAGTCATTCAAGCTTATAGACGTACACCGACTGTCGTGTGGCCATGTTTGTCAAAAAGTGCAGCAACTGCTGAGTTACGTCCCTTATCCATGTCAGGATATGCTGGTCGCTCCTTATCTGTAACTAATACGCCATATTTTGTACGTTTCACCAAATTATCAAATGTCCATAACCTGCATAATGTTACTGGCCTAGGAGTAAAGTGTTCATTCGTCACACAGATAACCCCAGTACATTTACCCACATGTGTTCTAAAGGCAAAAGGGGGCACGGGTGGCCCAGTCGTCTAAGGCGCCGCGATTCGCTGTGCAGAGTTCCGTCCCTTGGGCACGCCAGAAACCTATGATTGTGGGTTCGAATCCCGGTTCGCCCCCATTATGTTTCTAGGTTTGTCAGCACCATACGCGTGCTCATGGGTTTCACCGAAGTGGTAAACTTCTGAGACCTGCATCACTTCGGGCTTTCCTCCCACATTAAGCTGACACGCCGCGATAAAACTGTAATACTGTTAAAAGCGGCGTTAAACCCAACTCACTCACTCACTCTAAAGGCAAAACCGCCTCCGTGGTCTAGTGGTAGAGCGTCTGCCCGGAGAACGGAAAGTCCGGGGTTCGATTCCCGGCCGCGTCATACCAAAAGACGTTAAAAGATGGTACTTGTTGTTACCCTGTCTGGCGTTCGGCATTAAGGGGCTAAAACAAGGACTGGTCGGCTCGGAGTCAGTATGCTGTCTCTGAGTGGGGTATCCATGTTACACTGCGGCATGATATCTCAGTGTGCTAGCACTATAAATCGGCATCAGTCCGGACTAGTACAAGCAGCCACACACACACACACACGTGCATGCACGTCGCTAAAAAAGCGCAATAATCTTGGACGCGACATTAAATCAAATTTCACCTCACCTCACCTCACCTCTCAAGGCAAAATCCTCACCGGGGCATTGTTGGAATGTTGTAAACTGAGAGGCAAAAGAAAGTATACCGAGTTTATGTAATTGAAAACTGAAAGAACTGCTGTTAAATTCAATGCCTGTTTAACCATCACTCATTCCTGCAACAGTTTGTGATAAGTCATCTGTGGCTGCTTAACTGTGAGAAAAATAAATTGGTTCAATGAATACCACTGGGGTAATGTTGTAAAGAAATTTATAAATTTGCGAATATCTCTTAATTTTCAAAGTTTTGAATCTAACTTTAATCTAAATCTAGTTTGAACAAGCGTATAGTTGACAAAGTCATCTATATCACCCGCCCATTTTATCACGTTATGGTCCCAAACCAGGTAACTGACCCAACATTTCTCTTAGCCCTTGTCAAAATAGCTGCAATGGAAATTCTAAAATAAACATTTGTAAAACTCCTTAATATCAAATGGCACTAGTTCAGTATGCGCTTTATATATAGACTACAATGTTTGGCAAGGAAATATTTAACAGTTTATTTGTTATACTACTCAAGTAAACTAATCATATATTAAAACTTAAATCCAACTTGTTGTCATGGAAACATAAACAATAAATTTTTATAAAAATGCTATATATCGAAAGGCACCAGTTCAGTATGTGCCTGGTAAACATGCAAAGTTTTGTAAGAAAGTATTTAACGGTTTTTGAGTTAAACTCTGGAAACGAACACCACCCCTGTAGAACCTAAGTCCAACTTGTTGCCACGGAAACGTGAAAAATAAAAATTTCTAAAATTCCTAAATAGCAAGAGGCACCAGTCCAGTATGTGTCTGGTAAACATGCACAGTTTTGTTGGAAAGTATTGAATGTGTTTTGAGTTATGCTCCGGAAACAAACTCTACCCTATAGAACCTAAGTCCAACTTGTTGCAATGGAAACGTAAAAAATAAAAATTTATAAAATTCCTAAATAGCAAAAGGCACCAGTTCAGAGTGTGCCTAGTAGACATGCAAAGTCTTGTAAGAAATTATTTAACGGTTTTTGAGTTACGCACCAGATACGAACAGCACCCTTACAGAACCTAAGTCCAACTTGTTGCCATGGAAACGTAAAAAATAAAAAAAATAAAAAAATCGTAAATAGCAAAAGGCACCAGTTCAGCACGAGTCTGATAGACAAAGTTTCGTAGAGAAATATTTAACGGTTTCTGAGTTATGCTCCGGAAACGATTTCGGGACACGCGGACGCACGCACGCACGCACGCACGCACGCACGCGCACACGCACACGCACACGCACACACGGACGAAACCCATTTCTATATCCCCCGCCAACTTCGTTGGGGCGGGGGATAAAAAACAAAAACATGTAGAAGTATTCTTTGGTGCTGACTAAGCACCGGTAGAGTTTAATTTTTTGACATAATATTGCCAACGTAAGATATATTCATTTGAAAATCATACATATGATAAAATCAACAGAGAGGTATAGGTTCTTTGTTTCTAAATTCAGTTCGCTAAAATCCTTTTCAAACAATAATCACGAAATCACACGAAACGACATAGAAACACTAGCATTGGAGAGAATACGGTGAACTACCATAAAATCCTTCTCACCTTCTGTGTACACCGCGAGTTTATCAACCAAGGTGTCGTCAGCATTGACCGTTTGAGACCTCAAGCCGTAACAGCTTTCATCGATAACGCATTCAGGCAATGCGACAAACGTTAAGCGCTGAGCACCAACAACCGCTGTCTAGTCGTTGAAAGGGTTACCTTCGTTCGAGGTGCGGACTTAGACTCATCATTTCAACAATTAGAAACCAGGTGTCAGAGTGCTCTAGCCGGTTTAAACCATGACTACTTTTATAGAACCTAGGCCCCAATCATGATTAAACAACATCGTTTTAATAACAACATAAATCATGCTATGCAAGCACCGTCTGGTTGTCTGTGAGGACAGTGGGCAAGTCTCCCCCACGTGATGCATGTGAAACATGTTCCCTGTGCACTTCGCTCTTTGACGACTCCGGTTATGAAATACGTGTCACGGGAAAAGATCATACTTTCTTGGATCAACTTAGTGAGTGAGTGAGTTGGGTTCAACGCCGCTTTTAACATTATTCCAGTTATATCACGGCGTGTCAGCTTAATGTGGGAGGAAAGCCCGAAGTGATGCAGGTCTCAGACGTTCACCACTTCGGTGAAACCCATGAGCACGCGTATGGTGCTGACAAACCTAGAAACATAATGGGGGCGAACCGGGATTCGAACCCACAATCATAGGTTTCTTGCGTGTCAAGGGGGCGCAACTCTGCACAGCGAATCGCGGCGCCTTAGACGACTGGGCCACCCGTTCCCCCTGGATCAACTAAGTGATGTGTATCAATAACCTACATAAATAGCACTTGTCCATGTTGAGGGGCCAGTTATGAGCAAACATTGCCCTGGCCAAGCGTAAGTGAGTTTGGTTTATCTCCGCTTTGTTTCTTTGTCTGTTGTTTAAGGCCGCACTCAGCAATATTCAAGCTATATGACGGCGGTCTGTAAATAATCGAGTCTGGACCACACAATCCAGTGATTGACACCATGAGCATAGGTCCACGCAATTGGGATACGATGACATGCATCAACCAAGTCAGCGAGCCTGACCACCCGATCCCGTTAGACGCCTCTTACGACAATCTTAGGCGCATTTTACGGCAGGCGGTTTGCCGAAGACCTATTCTACCCGGGATCTTCTAGGCTCTTGTTCTTTGAACAGTATTCCAGTTATATCATGGCGTGTCAGCTTAATGTGGGAGGAAAGCTCGAAGTGAGTCAAGTCTTAGACGTTTACAAATTTGGAGAAACACACGAGCACGGGTATGGTGCTGATAAACCTAGAAACATTATCGGGGCGAACCGAGATTCGAACCCGCAATCATAGGTTTCTGGTGTGTCAAAGGGACACAACCCTGCCTACTATGCAGGTTGGAAAAAGTGTACTGGTGATTATCTACTATAATTTACTATATTATGTGAATTTATTCATGTAAAGGGAATAAAGACTAATAGACTGACCAATTGGCTTGGAAAGAAGGACAAATACATTTCATCCCTGTATTTGTGTGTTTGTTGTGTAACGCCGCACTCAGCAATATTCCATCTATTTGACGGCGGTCTGTAAATAATAGAGTCTCGACCAGACGATCCAGTGATTGACATCATAAGCATCGATCCAGGCAATTGGGATGACATGCATCAACCATCCGATCTTCACGTGTTTTCAGCAATGAAAACATCACTCTTGATTTAATGGTAAAGTAATAACCTCTTAAATTAATATTATCAATATTTATTTTATATTAATAAGAAAATTGTCAGAGACTCATTTAAAATACAATCTTAATATCCAAGAGGGAAGGGTTCTACAATACGATTTTAGTGATTTTAGATGTCCGTAATACCATAACTTGAGCACTGACTGACGACAGTGTTTGTGGTATCGTTCCGGTCGCTGTGCGTGACTGGGCCCGTGAGATCTGGAGGCAGAATAATACCCTAGTTCCAAGCGAACTTGGCCCTTAGTTGCCTTTGCATGCAGCGGCCCTTCAACATATCCGCTTTATTTCACATTTCTAATCAAACGGCGCCCTTCATCACAGAAGATAAAACCCGAACATCTGCCATAGATTCACGTCCACATCTGAAGACCATGGTCAGCCCGTACACCATGGTCAAACAGAATGACATCAACAGAACGTCCTGACAAAAAGTAACATATTGTGTAAGTGAATTTTAGATAATACAGATAAAAATAGAATTTTCGAGATGTCGAACGTACACGACAAGACATAGTTTACATAACAGATATCTTTAATTAACACCAAACACATGCCGTACACTCGAGCCTTACTTAGAGAAATATTCAGACAAAAACACCAAGTAGATAGATTGCCACGGACAACAGAAAACCCGGAAGACAATCACCAAACATGTATTCCCACGCCCAAGTCAACGATCCGCGAAAGTCAACAATAAAATATCGACAAAAATAAAATAACAAAAAATAATTTGTATCGAACCATTATGACATAATATTAATAATACCTGAACAGCTCAACAAGGAAAGCCCAACTCACCCCACGGCGCCGGCCTTTCCTTCCTATTACGTCAGGTCACACATATATACATACACCAGAGGGGCATGTGGCTGTGAGTAATATGTGTCATCAAGATAAGACTGAAATATGCCCTCGCCATGTATGAACGGGGTCGAGAACATGCAGCATTGATACTCACTACACTGAAATCTAATTATTAAAAATAAGAGGGTGACAGAATGGCTATAAAAAAACGTCACAGGTAAGTGAGGGGGCGAGTTTGGTTTAACGCTGCTTTGAGGATTAGAGTTAAATCACAGCGTGTCAGCTTGATGTGGGAGGACAACTCGAAGTAATGTGGCGTTTACCAGTTTTGTTGAATCCATGAACCTTGAGTGAGTGAGTGAGTGAGTGAGTGAGTTTGGTTTTACGCCGCTTTTAGCAATATTCCAGCAATATCACAGCGGGGGACACCAGAAATGGGCTTCACACATTGTACCCATGTCGGGAATCGAACCCGGGTCTTCGGCGTGACGAGCTAACGCTTTAACCACTAGGCTACCCGACCGCCCCCCATGAACCTTGAGACATAATCAGGTTCGCGAGTTCGAACCCTAGGTCATACATGTAGGTTCGAGATTGGGGTGGTGTGAAAGCTAATAAAGTGTCACATCAGATGCGGAGGCAGACTTATACATTATACGCATGACTCAGCTATTGTGAATGGGCAAATGTGCATATACATGGACTAACATTATACAAAGGACAGGTGAGGTAAGGTGAAATTGGGTTTAACGTCGCGTCCAAGATTATTGCACCGATATAGCGACATGCATGCACGTGTATGTGTGTGTGTGTGGCTGCTTGTACTAGTTCGGACTGATTCCGATTAATAGTGCTAGCACACTGAGATACCATGCCACAGTTAAACATGAATACCCCACTCAGACACAGTATACTGACTCCGAGCCGACCAGTCCTTGTTTTAGCCCCTCAATGCCGAGCGCCAGACAGGGTAACGTCTTTTGGTATGACGCGTCCGGGGATCGAACCCCGGACCTTCCGCTCTCCGGGCGGACGCTCTACCTTAAGACCACGGAGGCGGTCATACAAAGGACAGAAACATTTCAAATAATTTCCGATAAAGATAAGTATAACAGTCGATAACATCTTCTATGTATTAGTGTTGAATGAATCGGGTCGATGCATTTTACATTCAGTAGTGTTTGCTTACTATTTTACGGCGCACTCCACAAACTTCCCGTATGAAGGCGGGTTCGGGTCTGGGCCAGACAAACCAGTGATTGATATTATGAACAACGTCCCACGCCGTCGGGGTACGATAACACGCAGTCAGCCAAGTCACGGAGCCTGACACCCCATCCATAACGTTGATTTGTATAAGTACAGGTTACTGGGTACTTTCGAATCCGGAATCCCCATGGAGGTACTTGTTGTAGTGGTGTTTTTAATTACGTGATAAATTGATCCTTCGTCCCATAATTTCAGTCGGATTACACAGATTTCTGTTGATGAATAAGTACCCACTTCAATATGCTGACTCAGTCACAAACCTTGTTGGTCTATAAACATTAGTGCAAAAAAACTGTAAAATGTTTATGGAATGTGTATGCAATATACAGATATATTTGGCACGGGCTATAGTCTTAAACAAAGACTCTAGGTGCTGGTCTAGAGATCACCACATTCCGAAAAACAACAGGTGAAAGATCGTAGTTTATTCTGGACCTAATTTGGTTCGTTATTGATTACTGATTGAGTTACGGATTAGTCAGAGTCCGGTTTGGACAAATTCCACAGTACATGAATTGTCATAAATATTTCTTTAATGGCCGCTTTACAGCCTGGCTGCGCAGGACCCTCGACAATCGTCACGCAAAAAAACACAGTTTATGTACCCACATGGGTTCTAAAGGTATAACCCTGTTTGTGGTTGCCCTCACCGCGGTATTGCAGGAATGTTGTGGACTGAGGGACAATAGGAGGTATACCGAGTTTATGTAATTGGAATTGAAAGAACTGTTGTTAAATTTAATGTCTATTTAAATTTAACAGTTTGTATAATGTAATCTGTGGCTGGGTAACTGTGAGTAAAAATATATTGGTTCAATGAAGACTGGGGTAAGAAATGAATTGGCAACCAATTTGCACATGACCCTTACTATGTTTGAAATGTAAATTTGTGCCGAAAATAGAAATTTATTAAATTGCGATTTTATTTAATTTTTCACAGTTTTAAATCTAATTATATTTATGTAGAAGTATTCTTTGAGTGCTGACTAAGCGCCAGAGTTATTTTTTTATATATAATATTGACAACGTAAGATATTTTCATTTGAAATAGGTTGTACTTGTCGTAGTGCGTTTCAACGTATCTCTGTTCATGAGAATGTTAGCAATGTGGCACAAAACATCATCATATGAGATGTTTGCGTTGCCATTTCTTTACAATGACACCCGTTGCTGTGGAAACAAGTCTGAACTTCCAATTTTGCAATACTGGTTCCATTTTCTAAAACTCAGAATCTTACCAATAGCGACACCAAGGTGACTTACTCTAAGTTCTTCACATGCAGACAAGTAACACGTGTCAAGTTCAGCTGCTAATTCTGATAACGACTTATTATTGAATGTCATCAGCCACGAATCAATGGACGTCGAAACATCCTGGTCTAATATTTACACATAACAGAGAAACTATCATGTTTGAAGGAGGAAAATCAAAGAAAACATTCTGTGTTCCACCATGATACAAAAATAAGGAATGAAATACCCCTAGATAAATATGGGCATTGATTACTTGTAAAACCATCCACCGAAAACAGAGTTGATCAACACAGAAATACTACAGAAGTTCTATGTAAATACATCATCTGATAATAAGTCAGAAACATATATGCAAAATCAATGATAAACAACATACAAAGAATTATGAAAAACGTTAACCTCTATCCGTGACATGTTAAACGTGACAAAGTTTTACTTAAACAGTTTTACCTCTTTCAGTATTCACCAGGAGCAAGAAGAAGCTCTGAAATGTTGTGACAAAGAATAAACGATAAAACGTGTCGTGTACTCCAATTATTATTATGAGGGTCCGTCCATTTGATCTACAGGGTATGAGGTTGGGATTTGTTTTAAAAAAATAATTTGTTTCAGATAAAATTGAAAAGATTTTGTTCCCTGGTTTAAAAAAATTAAATTGTTCGCAGAACTGATGTTCACTCTTCAAGAAAGGAAACGCACATGTAGTACGCTTGCACGGTATACAGGGGCATATGGTACACCGCGAGAACTGTGGTTCAGGGAATTTTGACAGCAAATCGCTGCATCAATCAAATTCTTCAACATCACCTTCTTCCAATCATTGACCGCCAGAGGGAGCTGTTTCAACAGGATAACGCTCCACCGCACACTGCTCGTGTCACGGTAGACAACCTTCATAATGCCAACACCAACGCCTTGCCTTGGCCGTCGTGATCTCGATTGACGTGTACGTCAACGTCAGAACACGCCGCAGACACTCCCACAACTGGCCAACGCGTTACAAGCAGAAGGGCGCAGAATTCCACAGGCAAGAATTCGTATACTTATCCAGTCAGTGCCGAGGAGATGCAGAGCCGTGATTGCTGTCCGGGGTGGTCACACGAGCTACTGAGTTCAGCGCAGCCTTGTGGCCTTATGTGACATGACAATGAACAGTTTTCAATGCCTTTGTACAACGACAACATGTGACTATCGTGCTCCAAATTTTCATTTTTTTATCTTTGATATTAAATTAAATTTATCGACTTTATTAGGTACAACAAATTTACTAAAATCTACCTGTGCGTTTCGCTTTTTGAAGAGTGTATGTCCTGAATGAACTGTTGCAGCGTATAAAACAAGGGAGGTGAGGTGTTGCCTCAGTTGGAGGAAAGGGTAGGGGTTATTTGCCACGTGGTTAACAACGCTTAACTGCTAAACAGTTTAAACATGTCCATCAGTATTCTTTGATCTAACTGAAACAATTAGTCGATAAATTCAAAGATAATATAGAGAAAAAACGAAATATATTTTCATTGTGTTCCATAATATCATCAAACCATCCACGATTCACTAGGGCTTTGATGATACACCTTTATCCACATAGGTACCACTAGACCGTCATGTAATCCCTGAAATAAAGTTATATATACAGGTTAACTCTAACCTCGACTCATCAAGCATTGGTACCTATATGGGAATCTTGTGAGTGGAATGTACATAGACTGCTGGAACTGAGAAAGAGATGAGAACGAAACGTTGCTGACTGTTTTATTAATTATACGCACTTGGGTCTGTTAGAGAAACAGTATTCCACATATTCCACTTTTAATATTTGTTTTACGACAAGCACGGGTATTGGACATCTATACTGCTGAGGTTATATTAGGATTTGCATCGGAATTAGATATTTTTTTCAGCTACAGCTACAAAACCAGATATTTTTTTAATTGAAGCCCATTTAAAAAAGAGAGCAAAACACCTTGCAACAATGTAATTCTTGTGGCAGGTAATATTTTTTTGCAACAGTTGAAGCATAATTATTTTAAAAAAACAATTTTGGGGGAGAATCTGTTTTTTCGATGAAGTCCCAGGCTCCTTCACCCCTGGGAAAACCATTTGATTAGTCATACATTGCCGTTAAAACCCTACATGTACTATATAATCACTGACAACCAAACTTCATGTTTCAAAATTGTCACTTTTCCCTAAACAACCCCACTATCTTGTCATATATCACATGGATAACCCAAGTATACTCCCCACTATATCGTCATATATATATATATATATATATATATATATATATGTAATCAACCATAATATTTAGTCATACATCCCCTTAATTCCTCTGATTTTTGAGTTACTTGGAATGAAGTCCAGATCGGCAAAACCGATCGTCATCGAGTATTGATCATGACTGAAGCTGGAAAACACGGTAACACGGTTACCGTCTCATTGCTAAAAATGCACTGATAAACAGTGCGCAGGGTCGCCCAAGAAGCGGACGTCAACGTGTAACGTTAAACGTAAAGACATGGTTATGATCCGTTCTCACTCGCGCCAACGCCACCTACCAGCGTCAACTAAGGCCAGGCAGACAATTAGCAACCACAACAGACCTGCGTCCGTTGTCAACGGCTACTCTCAGCTGACGGTCGACGTCCATACTGTAGGAGGTGCATTTCTTTTGGAATTGAGTATATGTAACAAAACATCATGGGTTTAATGGTTACTATTTCTATTTCGACCACAACACAACATATTCATTAAAATAGTTTGCGTCTGTTATACGTCTTCATATAAGGTCAATCAATACTCTCCATATGGGCTACAGTCAATACGATAAGCACCTAACTTTAGCTGCTGTATCAGAACGTCTTGATGTTTCTTAAATACATACAATCAACTTTAGATCAGTGTCCAATCGTATTTATAGTTTAGATTTGGTGGTGTCAATATGATAGCTATCTGGATTTAAAAATGCCCCACATACAAACTTTTTTGTGTGTCCGAGGTCAATTTGCTCTAAATTAGGACTTTTGATGTATAATTTTGCATATAAGAATAAGTGCATTGAACTGACTGATTATACTTGTAACAGCAAGATATGAGTGAGTGAGTATGGTTTTACGCCGCTTTTAGCAATATTCCAGCAATATCACGGCGGGATACACCAGAAATGGGCTTCACACATTGTACCCAACAGCAAGAAGTAATAAGTTACCTTGAAAGTCAGTATGCTCTGTAAACTGATATCGGTTCGTGATATATTGTAGGTCTTTATATGTTTCCTAAAATATGGTACTTTCGTTTAAATGATTAGGTTATCACGTGTGTTTCTTGCTCGCGTCGTCAGTTATCACTTAGTCCTATTCGGGAGATTGCTCCGTATTTCAGTGACCTGGTAGCAACATTGTACCCTGATTCCGGATCCTCCGCGATAATGACTCTTGGCCTGTCAGTACCATATTCATTCTCGTGACCAAGACCTGCATAACTGTTGCTTTTTTATATGAACTGACTGAGTAATGTGTGATCAATCAAACTGCCTGACCGTGTGAATGAATTTACCCTTACCCTTACCCTCACCGTGACTCTCACCGTTACCCCCAACCGTTACCCTCACCGTGACCCTCACCGTTACCCTCACCGTTACCACCATCGTTACTCTCACCGTTACCCTCACCGTTACCCCGACCGTAACCCTCACCGTTACCCTCACCGTTACCCTCACCGTTACCACCACCGTTACTCTCACCGTTACCCTCACCGTTACCCCCAACGTTACCCTCACCGTTACCCTCGCCGTTTCACAAAGGAGATTCTGACAAGTCTGATAGCACCACATTCGTACTCCTGGCTAAGACCTGAATCACTTCGGGCTCCCCTCCCATATTAAGGGGGCGATGGCGCAGCAAAGTGGTCAAAGCGTTCAATCGTCACGCCAAAGGCCCAGGTTCGATTCCTCACGTGCGTACAATGTGTGAAGCATATTTCAGGTGTCCCCCGCAATGATATTGGTGGCTTATTGTTAAAAGCGGCGTCAAACCATACGCACTCATTCCCATATCAAGTGCACACTCCGCGATATTACTGAAATATTGCGCAAGCGGCGATAAAACCAACACAGTTATGATTAGATTATTTTTCGTTTTTTAATAATTTTTTTGTTGCAGTTGAAACTGGTCATAACTTAATGGAGTTGAAATCATTTTTTAATGCATATATTTTAATTCGTTATTATTCGTTTGTTTCAGACTTTCTTCTGGGACTGGCAAAATCAAAACATGTACTCCACACACTTACTGTGTGTATGATCTGTGTATTGTGCGTCCTCTTTGTACCACGTGCACAATCAGTGAGTACTCCACAAACTGCATCCACTGCGTGTATGGTGTTTGCTGTGAGTGTGTAATCTGCGACATGTGTGTAACATAAACACAATCACACGCTCCACACACTGCATACACTGCGTGTACGGTGTTTGCTCTGTGTCTGTGTCTCTGTGTGTAATCTGCGTCATGTGTGTAACAAAAGCACAATCACACACTCCACACACTGCATACACTGCGTGTATGGTGTTTGCTCTGTGTCTGTGTGTGTAATCTGCGTCATGTGTGTAACAAAAACACAATCACACACTCCATACACTTCACACACTGCATACACTGCGTGTACGGTGTTTGCTCTGTGTCTGTGTGTGTAATCTGCGTCATGTGTGTAACAAAAACACAATCATACACTCCACACACTGCATACACTGCGTGTACGGTGTTTGCTCTGTGTCTGTGTCTCTGTGTGTAATCTGCGTCATGTGTGTAACAAAAACACAATCACACACTCCACACACTGCATACACTGCGTGTATGGTGTTTGCTCTATGTCTGTGTGTGTAATCTGCGTCATGTGTGTAACAAAAACACAATCACACACTCCACACACTGTATACACTGCGTGTATGGTGTTTGCTCTGTGTCTGTGTGTGTAATCTGCGTCATGTGTGTAACAAAAACACAATCACACACTCCACACACTGCATCCACTGCGTGTATGGTGTTTGCTCTGTGTCTGTGTGTGTAATCTGCGTCATTTGTGTAACAAAAACACAATCACACACTCCACACACTCCACACACTGCATACACTGCGTGTTTGGTGTTTGCTCTGTGTCTGTGTGTGTAATCTGCGTCATGTGTGTAACAAAAACGCAATCACACACTCCACACACTGCATACACTGCGTGTATGGTGTTTGCTCTGTGTCTGTGTGTGTAATCTGCGTCATGTGTGTAACAAAAACACGATCACACGCTCCACACACTCCACACACTGCGTGTATGGTGTTTGCTCTGTGTCTGTGTGTGTAATCTGCGTCATGTGTGTAACAAAAACACAATCACACACTCCACACACTGCATACACTGCGTGTATGGTGTTTGCTCTGTGTCTGTGTGTGTAATCTGCGTCATGTGTGTAACAAAAACACAATCACACACTCCACACACTGCATCCACTGCGTGTATGGTGTTTGCTCTGTGTCTGTGTGTGTAATCTGCGTCATGTGTGTAACAAAAACACAATCACACGCTCCACACACTCCATACACTGCGTGTATGATGTTTGCTCTGTGTCTGTGTGTGTAATCTGCGTCATGTGTGTAACAAAAACACAATCACACGCTCCACACACTGCATACACTGCGTGTACGGTGTTTGCTCTGTGTCTGTGTCTGTGTGTGTAATCGGCGTCATGTGTGTAACATATACACAATCACACACTCCACACACTGCATTATATGTGGAGTGTGTGTAAAATTAAAAAATCTATTTGATTAAAACTATTTTAGCTCCAATTACTAATTTGTTTTAGGGGAGAGGGGATGCGCACGCACGCAACAAATATCTTCACAACCTGTCGATCGATGGAAGGGGGTTTGAAAGGAAAAGCAAAAAGGGATGTATACGTTCATCGTGTCTCGAAAAAAGCATGATTTTAATTTATTGGTTATTGAACTGGTAAATCAAGTTCATTGGTTTGAAAACTCTCTGGAACCTTACCATGACGTCAGTTATATATATATATCCAGTTCTACCTATTTCAATCAGTTTGAATCATATTTTTTCACGTTTAAGGACTGGTCCAAACATTGTGCCAAATATAATATATATCTAAGAGTATTCAGTTAGTAAATCATCTTAATTATTCATTAGTCTTCTGAGAAGAAGGAACAAACTATTCAATCTCTTTTCTCTATTCTTTTATCTTATGGTATATAGTTGACCATTCACCTGTTTATCGATAAATATAATCTTGACTACATTCTGATTAAATACTATTTGACAAGACAAACCCTTACCATCTTCGTTCAAACATGGTCATAATAATTATTTGTTTCTACTTTCGCGGTTTTCCACATCCGTAGACAAAGTATGTTTCGTCTTCACAATGTTAACGTTGTCATTGGTGAATGTCCAACGCATACCGCAAACATCCCCCGTCGTTTGGACATAACAAGTCTTCTTCTTCATTACTAAGTCATAGTGATGATCCTCATTTCTTCAAGATGTCATCGTCTTTGTCCTTGTCTGAATTGGTCTTCCTGATTGAACTTCAAGCCAATGTCAACCTGAGACGGTGGCGGTGGATCTGTTTTGGTGTGGTGTGGCTACGCAATGACAGACTGACCTCACTCAATATTGTGCAAGGAATTCAAAGCATCACTGGACAGTACTGTCGGGCACCCTTTGTTGTCTCATTTGGAAGGTGTGTGTGTCGACGTTTTGGCTTTCGGGACGGGCACGAATCGTCAATGCTCACCTCCAGCAGGACAGCATCCATAGAATTCCATGGCCAGCAATGATCCCAGACCTTTCCCCAACTGAACACGTCTGTGACATGAAAGGGAGACGTGTGCGTCAACGTCATTGGCCGCCGACCACGTTGGTTGAACTTAGCCAAGAGGAGTCGGACAGACTCCCTCAAATCGCCATTGGGAGATAGGCAGTGTGCAATTTCGAATGAATGAACGTTTGACAAATCGTAGCGGTTTTACTCACTACTGATACAAAAACGTCAACTTAAAAAAATGCCATCTACCCCAAGATGATCGTTAGCGGTCATAACGGATACTTCGCTTCCGTTTGTAATGTATCCCAATTAGTTTATTATTATTATACAACTATTACTAGAAACTAATATCTCTTACAAATTTTAAGTTATTTCCGAATATCTCCTACTTCTTTTAAGAGTATATTTTTAAATAATTTCAGAACTGCTGGAAAATGTCCACGTTACTAAAAATTGTTCGATTTATTAAAAAAATGAGATATGACAATGCAACATTAACATGGTTACTCACCAGAGATGATGTTCTTCTTTTGTGCTGTTTGAAGGATTGTTAATTTTCTCAAAGAGGTAAGCACCTCGTAGTTTTCCACACCATTAACAGTAGACAAAGTCTCTCTACTCAACAAAAGCTAACAAATGTTGGGACTGACCATATTTGTTTCTATCTTTATAAAATAGCCTACGAATTGAACATATTGAGAGGTGTGGATATTGAACGTGGGTTGAACTCCTCATAGACAGTTCAACTGGAGGGCATTTAAAGGAACATTGCTGAGTATGTGGTTATAATATTAATTATATTTATTTCATATTTTGAGTGAATCTATAAGAATATTAAGAGACTTGTTATCAGAATTATTTGAGTAAGTAAAACATTTGTTGTCAAGCATGTTTATTCCGTGTTTACTTCTTACTATCACTGTTATTCAACCAACAGTATGCATGAGTCAGGGCTTTCCGTTTGTTGCCTGTGCATGTGTCAGCTGGTTGTGTGCATTCTCCGGAAACACAGGCGATGTACAACGTTAACCAAGTAATGGACATGCAGTCATAAGTGCAAAGGTCTCTTCAGAGCAAAGGTCCATGCACAGCTGTTTTATTACAAGTTGTAGGATGGTGAAACTCATCTTCGACCATCCTACCGACAGGCTGTCCTGATGTTGTATGAATTAGTTTATTTCGAATTCAAATTTGGTTTCCATTGTAACAACACGCGGACACTTATTTTTTTACCATTGCTCTCAAATGTATGCAGATACATTTAATGAAACATGGCGGCGGACTTATGTATGGATCTAATATGTGATTTCCAATTTTGCACCTACTTTTATTTTTATTGCCCATGACAGCATTTTCAGAATGGTGACACATATTATTAAGCTGCAAATTAAGGGGGTCGAAGTAACGTCGAATTTCACAATGTCGCAAGACAACAACAACAACAAAAGAACATATATGTTGGGCCCACTACTAACAACACATATGCCAAAAGTTCAATACATTTTAAAAGAAAGGGGGAGTAATATATATTTAAGAACGTGTTGTGCTTTGACGTTAAAATAGTTCAAGACAAAACTGAACTTTATTACACAACACATTGGGGTAGGCCAAAGTTGACTTGCCGAGTTTAATACTAACCTTTAATTGTAAGTTATTATAGACGGCTTGAAAATGGACTGATTATCTGTAATACGCGGTGGAGTAAATTGAAAAGCCTCGAACAGGGCAAACTGACGGTCTGTTTCACCTAAATCCCTGCACCCACACGATAAGAAACACAGTACATTGTACGTTCTAAACGTAATAAAATCTTAAATCGTGCACCTGGGGTGTGATATGGCATCGCCGTTGGACAAACATGGCGGAGGAAGAGCAACAGCGGTCGTTGTTTATTTTTGCAGTATGTTGCTAAATGTTTGACACTGTACATGTTTATACGTGGTTATGAAACACTTCAAGGCCAACTCGTGCCTTTGTCCAGAGACAGCCGTAACTGCTGGGGTACCCGCCCGTCTCGGACAACTTTGTGACTCAGTTAGCATGGACACACTGGTTTGAATATGTCTTTGTACAGTAAATTGCGTCATCGAGACGATTGGGACACCCGCATCCATCAGGATTTCATGTTTCATGTTCTTTTCTAGAAGGGTGAAGATGGACTTCCACCGCTGCAAGTGTGTAACAGTTAATAAGACTTCTTAAAATGTCTGAAACAGACACAAGCGGTTCTCTTATTGAAGTCAAGATTGGATTGAAATGTAGACACAGATGAACCTCGGTATCTCAAACTCTGCTATATATATATATATATATATATATATATATATATATATATATATATAATATATAAATATTTGTTTTCCCAAACAAATTCAAACCAGTGTGTCCATGCTAAGAGATGGCTGACACCATCTTGTCATATTTCTTCCCTGATAACAATATCAAATTATTCGACAAGTTTAAAGAAACTATTTCATCGATCGATAATTGACGTTGGTATGCAATCATGATTGATAGTAATGGCAGAACGATGTTATCGGGGATACCTTAGATCATGGGGAGGTAATTTGAATAACATCATGATGTCAGCTCATTATGATGTAAATCAATGCGACAAAGTACAGTCGGCGCCTTTGATCTTTTGGAAAAGCATCTTAGAAAGTATTTGTTTAAATATGGCTGTCGCGGCGGCCATGTTTGATATCTGATCGGAATTATGTGGGCAAGTATTTTAGACACCGTTTCTACTTCATCGGACTGGTCGTTTCAGAGATGTCGAAAAAATCCGACGGCCAAACAGACGATGGACGTAAGTCAGGTGAGCTAAACAATACAATAACAGTTTTCATGGTTGGAATAAATAAAAACAATAATGAAAGATTGTGCTGTGTTAACATAGTTGAAACAGAATCATGATCATGAAAATCAACCTTGATTATAAAGAATTCCCATTCGCCACTTAGTACCTCTTTGAAAGGCCTTGGCATGGGTGTAGGGGTAGGTTTGCCTTGTGTGAAACCTCGATATTGTCACTGTCTAAGAAGTAACTTCTCTGAGAGGCAAATAGAAGTTGGAGTACTAAATAAGGATAAGATATATGGATGAACAACTTCTTTATTACATTAAGGAGCGACGTTTCGGTGTAGGTTCTAAGATTGTTAATCATTAACTGCTGGATTAGTTTCGGTGTAGGTTCTAAGATTGTTAATCATTAACCGCTGGATTAGTGAGTGAGTTCTGTTCAACAGCGCTTTGGACAATATTCCAGGTACATTACGGCGTGTCAGCTTATTGTGGGAGGAAAGCCAGAAGTGATGCAGGTCTAAGACGTTTACCATACTGATGAAACCAAAAGGACTGTGAGGTGCTGACGAATCTAAAAACACATTCGGGGCGAACCGACCTGCAAGATTCCTAATACCTGATAGAAAATTGAGTTAGCTAACAGAGTGGTGTTAGAGGGATTTGAATCACACGTGTGAGGCCTGCAAAAACACCTGGCGTAGTGCCCCTTTAAAGGGGCACTGATGTACAGCAATTCCCAGGGACTTATTGTTATTGTCCTTTCCCCGTGAGTACCCGGATGATACACCGATTAGTTCGCGGCCTGTACTGCGCCAACATAAAGCGCATTTGTCACTTTTATTGATATTATAAGGGCATGTCGTCATATGCTCAACAAAATGAAATACAGTTTTGTCTTGGAAATCATAAGGAAATGTAGGTATTTGTAGGGTAGCATCGGTCATGGTGACGAAGTTTTGATAAGTCACTTGCTTGGTATAGTGCGATTTTCGTTTTCACTATTTTGACTTGTAAAGCAAACTAAATATATCAGCTGAGCATTGCTTACTTATCGTGTGTATATTCCATGTGTAAAAGGACTAAAATTTTCACTCTGTAAATTTACCAAACGCCTACATTTTCAGGTTTTTTACAAATTGACTGAATATTCTGTCCATTTATTTTATTACGATGACGCTTTCCGAACATGTTGATGTTTAATTACATCACCCAGTGACTGAAAATGACAGGATTTAAAGAAAACGAAAATCAAAGTACACTTTTATATGTTTTGGCTTCTAGCGCTAGCATAATTAATCCATTTAGATGTTTTAACCCCGTTTGAACGTCTTAATAATGTTTAGTCAATCTGTTAAATAAATGGACAGATTTTTCAGTTCACATGAGTGAATATTTACACATTTTATAAATTGCCTGAGTGAATCACATTTTGCACATCGACTGTAACACATACACGCCTACAAACGAAAAGGCTTGTGGAAACAACGACAACGTTATATGTATAATATTAGGCAATTACCTTGTTCGAGGAATGTATCCGTGAATATCCATATAAAGGAACAATATCCCATACGTCTGCAGCTGTACAAAGAAACCTGTTCGATGTCACGTGTCTTTGCTCCAATCTAATATTTTATTTAGCGTTTCGGGATATTATAACTCGTTTCTCGACTGATCACGTAAGTGTATTTCAGGTATTGTACACAGGTCTCATTGGTAAGCGGAGAGAACACACGAAACAACTTTTTTCATGATGTCCACGGTTCTTTAAAAAAGTCCTTTGAGTTAGATAACAATGAGTAATTTTTTCAACTAATCCTTTGAACATAGTTTTTACGTCTGCTTTAGTAAACCTTGTCATGTTAACCCTTACTTTTGACAAATCCACTGTGCAGGATAACAGTGATTAATCAATCTGACGTATTTTCGGTTGATCCTTTGATGGATGTTTTTTGTAACTCAACTGATCATTCCTCTCTTGCTTCGCTGTCACGTGCATATTGTATAACATACATTTCAGCCCACTTCAAACCTGTGTTCAGATTGAATAATCACCTGACACTCATATGCGTTAGCCAGCAAATCGAACCTCGCGACAGCTAGTGAGTCCTTGCGGGCAGTATCGGACAGCCAGGTTCTTGTTTGTTTATTTGTTGTTTAACGCCGCACTCAGCAATATTCTAGCTATATGACGGCGGTCTATAAATAATCGTGTTTGGACCAGACAATCCAGTGATTGACAACATGAGCATCGATCCATGTAAATGGGATTCAATGACATGCATCAACCAAGTCAGCGAGCCTGTCCACCCGATCTCGTTAGTCTTATTCTAACCCGGATCTTCACGGGTCGGACAGCCGGGAAGAAGCCAGAGATTAGTGCCCCTTTAACTTAGTGATCATCCTCCGCTGACGGCTTCTCTTCACACCGATACATACTGTGTACACATCAAACACACGAACCACTGGTTTATCGGAGAAATAAAGATGATATCTAACTGGTAGATGTGAATAAATTAACACTCATGGCCAGGACATACATATCCGGAAGAAAATCATCCAAAAATAGTAACGCACTTACCTCCTTATGGAAAACACAAGAAACAGCAGACTTTGAAATGCAGAGTACAGATGTAGGGAAGCACTCCCGTTACTTTAGTTTTAAACTTCCAAAGTCTGCCAATGTAGGCGTTGTCTTCCGTTGAAGCATGCACGTGATGCGACGTGACATATGCTATTACCATGGAAACGTTTCGTGTGCTGTTATAGCATTTCCATAGTAATCAAAGTAGTCTCTAAACACAAAGCAGTTATGTCCCCTTGCCGAAGCTCCGTTTCAACATTACACGGTCGGGCGTATTCAGGTTGCTAGAAAATCAAGGTTGTGGGTACTGCATTAATTCAAGAGCGCACTGCCTTGGTGAAGACTGAAAGACGCTCTGATTGTTGAGAGAGAGGATTTGTATTTCGGAAATTTAGAAGAAAGTCAGTAATTGAATCTTGACTAGATTTCACTGTGGTTATTGTTATGGACGCTTTTAACGATAATCGATTTTGTTTGATGGTATTATGTCGCTCCCAGATTGTCAGGACACCTGGTTCTCAGTGGGTGCAGCGTGTTAAGAACTGGCGCGCCGGTCGGCATTAACAGAAACAGAAACAGTTCATTTTCTCCAAACCAACGGCGGTGGTACAAAAGTGTTCAATGGAATAAGCATGTACATATAAAGTACAGTAAACTACGGTTATAACGAACTCAAAGGGACTACTAATTTTAGTTCGTTATAACCGTAATTCGTTATAAGCATATATACAGCATAACTACAGCAAATAGTCGGGACTAAAAAGTTAGTTCGTTATATCCGTTAGTTCGTTATAAGCGTGTTCGTTATAACCGTTGTTTACTGTATAAGTATGTGTCAAGATGACAGTATATCATGCATGGAGATATTGTGTCGTTTCTGTTTTGTGTTTTCGTACTGCTTTAAATATTTCATCAATAAATATCGACAGTTCTTTTAGATGTCTAACGTTTTAATTGGGTAATAACTTCTTAAATCTACACAAAACAGACCATTTATTCTGGTAAGCAATTGGTAAGTACACAAGTCTATGTTTTGACAGAGCCAGGCATCTAAACAGATAATGAAATTCGTCTGCAACTGAAGGAGACTTGAACAGTTCACATACACGATCTTCTGTCTTTAGTTTATTCCAATCACCAGTTTCAGTCGGTAAATTATGGTTACATGATCTGAAATTTTAAGATTGGGATATACATACATGTATCTATTTTTTGTCATTAAAACGTATCTTTCACATTTTGGCTTTTCTGTGAGATACTGATAAATGTAACCTTTGCTGCTCAATGCCATGTTGCATCTCTATTTTTGTACGAATTGATCCTGTTGTATCTGGCCTACCTTAGCAACCAGTGATGTCGTATTACAAGTGATAGGGTTACAGAATATGTGTGTTAGTCCACAGTTATATAATATAGTTTTAATCCATTCTAGCCAGAACCTCATGATTCCTTTCAACAAAGTGATAAATCTTTTACAAAAGTTTCTTATCACACGTAGGTGTTGCGATGTTATGCCAGAATTTAATTACACGTTTTGAGAGGTTCCCTGTCTATTTCCCCATGAACCATAAAATTGGTGTTGATGCACTTATCCAGTAGCCATTTTAAAAAAAATAATCACGTTCAATAATTTGTAAATTTTCGTATCCGAATATTTCCGAACCATATAACAAGATAGGTGATACCATAGAATCAAAATTCGAGATAAGGCAATCAAGAGGTAACTTTCTTGCTCTCTTCAGGAGACAGAACATAGCTTTCTTGGAATTAGAGGCCATACATGCAGATTTAACTGCGCTTATCATCCTTCGATTTCTATGGAATTTGTTGTCAAGGTAAACATAGCTATCCATCTCGAGGTGTTTTCCACCATACATAAACTAGAGTTTACTTCGTTTAGCCGGGCCACTGCCAAATATAATAATTTTTGTTTTTGAAATGTTAACATCTAGTTTCCATTTAGTGCAGTATATTCTAAACGAATCAAGGGTTTTCTGTAAATCGGCGGGGCATCTACTAAATAAGACTGTATCATCAACATACAGTAAAATTATAATTTTTGTTATAATATCATCACCATGATTGTAATCACATCGTGACACAAATTTTCACAGTGACAGTTGTGTTCCAATAGAGATTTCTCGTGGTCATTTATGTACAATGAAAAAAGTAATGTAGATAAATTTCATCCTTGTCTAACTCCGGAAAGGCTAGGGAAAAAATCTAATATGATTAAATACTGCTGTACGGGTATTAATGAGAATGAGAAATTTTCCTCTGATAACACTTTTCAACAGTTTGTGTAAAAGTCCCAGACTCCATTCTTTGTCAAAACCCTTGGTGAAATCTTTAAAGGCACAATACTACTTTTGTTTGCTATGCTTAAGGCTCTGCATCCACATATTGATGATAACGATGTTGTCTACTCCTGAGAAGTATTTCTCAAATCCAGCTTGCACGGGAGACAGGATGTTTTTGTTATCAGTCAAACATGACAATCGTGTATTAAATTTTAGTATACTCGTAAAACAGTTTCCCCAAGCAACTCAAAATTGTGATCTAGATTTGTAACAGTTTGGGTCTAGCGGGTTACTTTCTTTTTAAATACAGGCTTGATCACACCAGTTAGACATGCATCTGGTCTGTTTCCGGTAGTAAACACGACATTAAAGTAATCAAGATATACGGGTGTGAATAATTCTTAGGAGTTTACATTATATACTCATGTACAAGGAGATCTATACCAAAAGCTTTGTTATTTTTCAGACTTTTTACAGCTTTGCGTTTTTCTTCTCTGTGATATCACTATGGAGCATTTCATCATCGTGCATAGTAGCATTTGGATATTCTTCATCAATAAATGTGCTTGTATTCATATCTTTATTTATATCACAGTGTTCATAAACTGTTTCGATATCTGGCTCAATGTTATTCACCGCACTCTTATTCTTGTTTAAGAGCGTTACAAAACTCACGTGGACTTTGTTTTCAATTGGTTCTAAAAAAAATGCATAAATGGTTTCAATGTTTCTTGATATGTTTGTCCAAGCATTTCCTTAATATTGCTTAATAATAGTGTTAGTTTCCTTATTTTTCTTAGCTTTACGGAAATAGTTCCTTCGTTTTTTACATTCGTGACCGAACCAAAGTTTTTGCTTTCTCTTAGTTCTCACCCCGAATGTTGCACATGCAGCCTTCGACTAGGACATTTGCGATTTCGTTTGCTATCTCACTCATGGTGGTTGGGACAGCGACTTCCAATTTGCGACCTTGCTAATTTGACAAGACAATCAACCCGGTCTCTATCGATATTATCAAAGTATATCTGCTTTTAGTATTCTCAAATCTTTTGGGCTTAGGTTCACAACCCGAGTTATTTTCACCCGTTTCTGTTATGTGGTTTTGACTTTGAGAACATTTTGATTGATCTACAGAAAACTTTATTGGGCAGTGTAATCTGAAAATAATGAGCAGTAACTTTTGATTTAAAACAAATATATTTAGTCATATACTAAAGGAGTACAAACGAAGATGAAACGTAACTATTGTGACATGTCTTTCTTATGACTAATGTCCATTGTTTTCCCAAGCTGTATCTGAAGGTGACAACAGGTCGAACGTTACAGGACAGTCCCACATGCTAGTCTCGGAGATATGACGTATACAGAGTTGCTGTTTCGCAACTGAATCTATGAACTCATGTCAGCAATGAAGACTCGCGTTCGGTTTAAAGAAGGCTGTGTTAAACACAGAGAACCCCATACACTCATATGCACAGAAAATAGTAATTGTCATGGTGGTCGTGTTCCCATGTGTCGCCTTATGATAACGTAGATTTTGTTATTATTGGAGCATATAATTCAAAATTCTACCCATTTACTTTGAAGATTTTAAGAAAAAGTCTACTGAAAGGAGAGCCGTTTGTTCCAGCTGTTTTCGTGGATATGCAACCTGCAGCAAAGAAAGTATCAGCTATGAGTGGATGATAATGTGTACAATTTGAATGGGTTTTTTCAAAGAGTTCATCAACACAGTAAATAAAATTGTTTCTCAATAATTAGTGCTGCACGTTTGTATCACCAACATGCTGAAAATATTCAATATATTTTCATGTAAATGTCCATTGATGCCGAACTGTGGAACGGGGGAATCTGCCCACCTGTGATCTTATTGTAGTTATAACGTCAGGCTACATATATAGTAGACAGTCGAATGTATTATTATTCAGAACCAAATAACGTTACTAATATATAGAAGTCGATGGGAAACCATTTGGTTGTGAGCAACCTCACATTTTTTTCAACCTCATGAAAGTGATATCTGTCAACTCTGTATCTGACAACACTTCCGACATACTATGATTCGCCAATCAGCGTCCTACATTCTGATATAACATATACAAATAATTTAAAAGCATAATCGAACCTGAGAAGTATCTCACTCTTTTAACAGATAGTAAACAATGTAACATGTTGCTGAGACTGAGAACGGTGTTGTTAAGTTTGAAAGTTAACGAAGGGAGATGGTCGAGGATTGATTTCAGTTTATGTCCTCTTTGTAATCTTGGGAAAGAAGATGAATATAATTTTTCTTAATATGTAACTCCTATAAGATCATAAGACACCTCTATCTGCCTGAAATGTATTGCCATAATCCGAATATCTATAAATAAGGACGCTTCTGTCTTCGAACGATGTAAGGTTATTAAGAAACTTATGTAAATATATATGTCAAAGTTATGAAGTGAGACAATGTTTTGCAAACACAAGAATATATTCTATGACAAAAGTTACGTATGAATTCATGTACCATTGTAATATGTATGTATGCACTTAACTATATATGGGCCAGTGGCCTTCATACGACTTCAAGACTCGAATACTTGATACGAGTGAACAAAGAATTCAGACCAGCAATCTGAGTTCTGACCTCCAAATTGAATAATACGTACCAGTTCCAAATGTTAATTAAGATTATATTAGTACTGGTATTGTAAACACCCTGTTGTTTCTGAGCGCCATGGAATTGGTATGGACTGTTTGTGTTCTGGGCGGCTTTTCTTTTGTACAAATCAAAATTTCCGGATCGAGGTGGCACAGAAATATGGCTGACATCTAATTGATTCAAATACCAACTTCTCTTTCATTTCGATTGGGTTGTCAAATCCGGCACCGAGTTGACGCTACTTCCTATTTTAATGCCCTCAGCCCTTCACGCAGGGGTATCGCATCAGAGTAAAGATCTGACTTTATTCAGATTTATGTTCTTTATCAGGTTGATATGAAACGGAGATGCCGTTTGAAAGAGAAGGAAATGTAGAGATGTGACTAAGTTGTGTACATGGTTAAAAGACTGGTCAATCTGTGAAGCGATATGGTCCATATCATAGAAGTAAACCACGGGTAATTTCAGTTGGCAACAAATTAATATCAAATACATCTTTGCCCTCAAATTTCAAGTGGAAGTAGGGCTGCATCCTTGATCTAGTGATAGAGCGTCCGCCCGGACAGCGGAATGTCCGGGGTTCGATCCCCGGCCTCACCATACTCGTGCTTTGGGGTTTCATCAAAGTTGAACCTTTCTCCACTTACTCACCTAAAGTTTATGTACAATGTTATCTCGAACCCATAAGCTATCCATGTTATACATGCATGTGTAGCCATGCACCAGCTCAGATTCTCCACCGGCTGGTGAGCAGCGCTATTTACTTTTTATAGGTGTATTTTGTTGTTTGTCTTTGGTCTTCGGCGTTACATATATTGACATACTGTATGAAGTTGTGTGATACAGGCAGACATTTTACTCAATACAAGGCCTCCGGCCCATAACACATTCAGCGCGAATGATTTATACGACCTAGTTTACATTGATATTAGGTTTATACTTTTCCATTTGATATAATATGATGCATTTTACATATACGACCCGTGTTACGACCTGTAAAAGAATTATTGAATGAAAAGTGTACGGCTCTTTAAAGATCTTAATAAGAGTGGGTGAATATTGGTGTTAAACATCGCATTCAAGAGTATTTCACTGACACATTGACGTGCAAGCACGTGTGTCTGTGGCTGTTGTACTAGTCCAGACTTATGTCGGTTTTATAGTGCCAGCCCACGGAGATACATAGTCTATATATCATACAGATCCTGAAATATATATATCCAATACAGCCCATGCAAATCTATAATAGTTGGTAAGTCTAGATTAGTGAAGTTTCAGGTGAAAATGAAGAGAGTCACAGGCCTCCTTTTCATTAAAATATATTTTATCAAGATAACGTATTTTTTTTATTTCAGAGACTAGATGTTTGTCTATGAGATACTATGCCGCAGTGTAACCCCACTCACACACATTATTATGACTCTGATCTGACCAGTTCTTGTTTTATCACCTTAATGCCGAGTGCCAGGCAGTTTATGTCAATGCATTTTGTATGACGGCGCCATGGTAACGAGCTTAGAGATATTCTTTATCCCAATGTAATTTGTACAGACAAGTAAAACATGCATGCCTGTACGCCTTTGTGGGCCATAGTGTACCACATGATTATGATAATAATAGTAAGTGGAGATTTACTATGATTATGAAAAGGGCCTGTCGCTTTTATATATTTAAATTAATCAGTGACCAAACAAATACTTTTCTTGGTTATTGAGGCTCAACTTGTAAGCATGTCAATATTTAGAATTTCCATGTCATTCAAACACCATAATATTCAAAGCCTTCAACTAATACTTGACACGTTTTTATGCGTGTAGCTGATGGAGTATGAGAAAGAGATGATTTGTCTGATTTTTAACGCCGTACCCAACAAACGTCCGGCCTTATGACGGCGGCCTGTATTAAAAATTGAGTCTGAACCACACAATACAGTGATTGACATCATGAGCATCGATCCACGCAGTCGGGGTACGATGGCACGTTATCAACTGAATCACCGAGCTTGACCATACATTCCATTTGGTCGCCTCTTACGACCAGCATGGATTTTTGGGGGACGTATTTAAACTCAGAATCGCCATGGTGGGGCTGAAATATTTCCAATTAACTATGAAAAGTAACAATCAGTTACAATCAAACACCATTGTGTCGAAGTTGGTTGAAGGAACTTACGTAAATGCTTCGAGTTATCCGAAGTTCGACACAACCGGTAATAATGAATAAAGAAGGAATACAATAAAGGGACAATGATTCCACGTTGAGACAACTGTAAGTTCGACACATCAAAGTTTGACTCAACGATGTTTGTAATTTAATAATAACCGAGTCTAAAGTAGTGAACATTTCATGGGTGTATGTGTCAAAATTATTATATTACTATGATGGCTCGCTATGCAGAGTTGCGTCCCTTGGACACACCAGAAACCTATGATTGTGGGTTCGAATCCCGATTTGCCCCGATTCTGTTTCTAGGTTTGTCAGCACCATATCCGTGCTCGCGGGTTTCACCGAAGTGGTAAACGTCTGAGACCGGCATAACTTCGGGCTTTCCTCCCACATTAAGCTGATATAACGGGAATACTGTTAACAGGGGCGTTAAACCCAACTCACTCACTCACTACTATGATGTCATTAAACATCACGCCAACAATAATGCCTTTATTACGTCATCAATGGTGTTTGAATTACATCAACCCGTGCTCGTGGATAAACTTATCATGCATCACCTTAAGCTTCCCTTCCACGTCAGGCTGAAATACAGTTCAAAGCGGCATTAAATCAGCTCACTCACTACCACCTGTTTTAGCAAGTATACTAACATTATCACAGAGGCGGCTATGACCCATTGCCCGATAAAAGAGTCTAAATGAAAGGACAACGTGAACTAGCCCCAGTTCAGTAAGTATATACATATATATGGTGAGAACCATTTTCTTCACCTCGAAACTATGACTGAGGACACGATCTTCAGAAACATTACAGTCCGTTTTTATGTGTATTTAATGCCAGGCCATGTCAATATTTCATGTACAATTAATGTGTATTCGAATAAAGATGAAGGGTCGTTGCTTTTCGTTTTGTCTTCAGTCCAACTTTTTGTTCTCTCTCCGTAAACCGGACTTAATTACCGGTCCCAACCGAGTCCGAATTTTCCATACAAACACTGAATAAGCCGAGACACCTCATCATAGGCTCGGCAGCTACTCGTCATATATCGCCACATAAAGAAACATCATTAAGGTGACACATACATGGAGGTGACCGGGGACCATCGAATGGGTTTGGCAAACAGGGCTCGTGTGCATGTGCAGCAAACACACTTTGGCAATTACCCTTCACTACTTATAGATTTACTTGTGTGATGCGATTGTCTCGCATCTATAAAGAATGGGACATAGTCAAATGGACTACTAATTTTAGTTCGTTATAACCGTAGTTCGTTATAAGCATATATACAGTTTAAACACCGTTGTGAATTTTTCTTTGAGGATGCTTTAGGTGTGGATTTGGTGCATTATAAATATGCACATTATTTTTTTATTTGAGAGAACTTATGGATGTAAACTTCTTTCTCATAAATATTCCAGCAATTATTTATCCCAATATTAAGTTAAATATAGGTATTAACAGTACAGATATATTGTAAACAATTCCACTAGGTTCATAAGACTCATACATTTAGTGACTTTAACATAATTTTCCCTCGACGTTTGAAATAGTGGCCGTTTCACGTATCTTTGCCTTTAATTTTGTTTTCCTCATGTAAAAAGTGTGAAACGTGCAGAGGTTACTTTCTAGTCATATGAACATAGTTTCATAACAATATGTCAAAAGGACAACAATGGCATTTCTTAGCAGGCCAAAAGGTCACGTCCCTTGTCAGTGAAAGCACATTAACTGCACAATGCTAATGCATAGCGTATAAGTTCAGTAATCTATGGTTATAACGAACTCAAATGGACTACTAAATTTAGTTCGTTATAACCGTAGTTCGTTATAAGCATATATACAACATCTATACAGCAAATGGCCGTGAATAAAAATTAAGTTCGTAATATCCGTCAGTTCGTTATAAGCGTGTTCGTTATAAACGTATTCTTCTGTATAAATACTTACAGTGCTGCATGATCTGTGACTTGAAAGAGGTCCTGCTTAATCGATTGATGGGGGAAGATGGAGAGCCATGATGGGAACGACGACAGACCAGCATCACACAGTGGACATGGCACGGCATACATTTTACTAACAAGGATGGATTAAGAATTCCCAAACAGTTACAAAACATGTACCTTTCGCACCATTATGCACATGCGACGTGGTTGAAGAGGAAAACAAACTGCAATGTTGATTTAACTGTCGTAAAAATAACTGCCGTGTGGGATCAATTGTTATAAAGATAACACTAATTGTACTTTGCATGACTCACAGTGTTGAGCGTGTTTTGGCCAGCGATTACTTAAATTGACATTCCAAAGCAGCTAATTGATGACATTCCAGCGCTGGGAATTACACAGAACACATTTTCAAGTTTAATTGCGCTTTGATGTCTGCGTGTCAGGCAACAAAACCAGTCAATGTATACTACTCAACATTTCTTAAGGACCACATCTTCGACAAAGGAAGACTATATTGGTCCTTAGCAAATGTTGTGTAGTATAGTGTAGATGTATGAATACTTTTGAAATTAGTTTTACGTTCACAATGTAGCTTTGTTTCTGGTGCATCGTCCATTATCCAGGGTATTCCATCTCCACCGAGAAGTTTGACGTTAACGTTCGGTTCCAAACCTTCTACTTGAATCTGATTCGATTCGAATGACTTCTAACATTATTTCTGCAATATCACTGCGGTTGGCTCTTCACACATTGTATCCATGTGATGAATCCAATAGGCCATCCCACCTCCCCGAAAATCAATTGATAGTTGGGGGTAACCCAGGTTCCTTCGGGGTGACAAGCAATAGATAGTAGGGGGCGTATGTTAACCCAGGTTCCTGCTGGGTGACAAGCAATAGATAGTAGGAGGCGTATTCTAACCCAGGTTCCTACTGGGTGACAAGCAATAGATAGTAGGAGGCGTATTCTAACCCAGGTTCCTACTGGGTGACAAGCAATAGATAGTAGGAGGCGTATTCTAACCCAGGTTCCTACTGGGTGACAAGCAATATATAGTAGGAGGCGTATTCTAACCCAGGTTCCTACTGGGTGACAAGCAATAGATAGTAGGAGGCGTATTCTAACCCAGGTTCCTACTGGGTGACAAGCAATAGATAGTAGGAGGCGTATTCTAACCCAAGTTCCTACTGGGTGACAAGCAATAGATAGTTGGGGGCGTATTCTAACCCACGTTCCTACTGGGTGACAAGCAATAGATAGTAGGAGGCGTCTTCTAACCCACGTTCCTACTGGGTGACAAGCAATAGATAGTAGGAGGCGTATTCTAACCCAGGTTCCTACTGGGTGATAAGCAATAGATAGTAGGAGGCGTCTTCTAACCCAGGTTCCTACGGGGTGACAAGCAACAGATAGTTGGGGCGTATTCTAACCCAGGTTCCTACTGGGTGACAAGCAATAGATAGTTGGGGGCGTATTCTAACCCAGGTTCCTACTGGGTGACAAGCAATAGATATTTGGGGGCGTATTGTAACCCAGGTTCCTTCGGTGTGACAAGCAATAGACAGTTGGGGGCGTATTCTGACCCAGGTTCCTACTGGGTGACAATCAATAGATAGCTGGGGGCGTATTCTAACCCAGGTTCCTACTGGGTGACAATGAATAGATAGCTTGGGGCGTATTCTAACCAAGGTTCCTACTGGGTGACAATCAATAGATAGCTTGGGGCGTATTCTCACTCACGTTCCTACTGGCTGAGAAGCAATAGATAGCTGGGGGCGTATTCTAACCAAGGGTCCTACGGGGTGACAAGCAATAGATAGTTGGGTGCGTATTATAACCCAGGTTCCTTCGGGGTGACAAGCAGTACACGATATTACAGACCAAGACATGGGCAAGTATTTATGTATTATTCCTAAACTCACACTTACTTACATGGCACATAGCTTACAACCATAAAGTAACGTAACACGGTTCTTATGTCATATGCCATCAATGTGTCAACATTGAAGAATACCATGGACATATGTATATTATCAGATCGCAAACGCTCTACGCACACCTAATATTTCGATTGAAAAAGTAATGTGTTTAGTTATTTGCGTATGAACACGAGAACTACTTCAAAGAAGAACGATAACTCTTATTCTCCGAGCGTTTTGATGTAAACTGTTGGCGTCAAGATCCGGGTAGAGAATAGGTCTTCAGCAACCCATGCTTGCCGTAAGAGGCGACTATGCTTGTAGTAAGAGGTGACTAACGGGATCGGGTGTTCAGACTCGCTGACTTGGTTGATGCATGTCATGAGTACGGCAACAAACAAGCAACTCTTTGACCATTTGGATAATAAGGTACCCTATGCCTGTATTACACAACATCTTCCCGATGCAAGAATGTACACTAGCCTTGTCAAAACCTAGTCTCAACCCACGCCATGTCAAGCCTACTGTTCTGGGCAACATGCGAGAGGGCTATTGCACATATCGATAATCCAATCAGAGGAATCAACATCCATTGTTTCAAAAACTAGGTCATTGCTATAACCATAATTAACCATCGCCTATAGAATTTGCGCTGAAAGTATTCTAAAAATTGAGCTAAGACAATTTCGACCGGGTTCAAACTTTTTAATCAAATCTCTCAAGTATATTTTAGTGTAAACGTAATGTTTTTTTTAACTCAAACGATTGAATGCTTATTGCAGTGACTGAGATGCAGCGTAGTTTTGGACGATCCCACTCTGAGCGTTTCATATTGCTGCGGAGTGCAGTTTTGTTTAAACTGTCTAGTCTCACTGGTCTGTAGATGCACTTCCAGAACGCAGGTCAGAAATTGATTAACATTACATAATGCATGGCGGTCACACCTAAATAACAAATACACCTAATTCGAAACGATACACCGATATTCCAATGCATCGCGATACTTGACCCACGATACGACATACAATAAACGTGGGCCCATACATCGATACGCAACGATACGGAACGCAAATCTCAAGTACAGCGTTTCCTCGCTATTGTGCCTTTCAATAAACCGCTAACTTGGTTATAGCGCGCGGTAACGCATGGCTCCCCCAAACGTACTTACTTTTTTAATAAGCTCAGGTTTTACACTGACAGATGTTTTTCCCCATCTCAAAAAACATTATTAGCTGATCACCGCAAGCACATGACACCGGAAATACCAGTCAGCAAAACCGAACTGATGTACGCAATTCAATACCATCATTTTACTATCTTGTTATTAAAACGTATTCTTTGTATATCTGGACATGTGTTTGTAATATATTTTATTAATTTTATTCAAAATTTCATGTAATATTGTTTTCATTCAGTTAGATGAAATCATGTGTGAAGAGATACAGCAACCACGGTCAGATTACCGCTTTTGACGCATTGGAACGAACTTTAGTTGCTAAAGAATGGATACATATATTAAAAATGCCATTCTTTGACTCGTTAAAAGTCATATTTGTGGCAATTTGGCTAATATATGTCAACATAACATTTTCGCAATCGAAATACCTGTCGCGTGGGAAGTCCTTACGGTGACCAGTCAAATTGTTCCATACGTAAAAATATCCTGCAACAGCAATCACCAGTACCAAAATGCTACGCTTGTGCTTTTTTTATAATTTAAAATACATATATAGTAAAAGCTGCGGATAGAGGTGCAAATATCAAAGGTCAAGTAGGACTACTTTCAGCGTTTATAAACAAACATGGCGTCGCCCTTGTCATTCGGCGATTGAGTCAGAATTAAACATCGGGAATCGCGATAAACTACAGGGATAATTGCTATCATTATCAAAACAACAGTCTATTATACTGAAAATCAATGTGTAACTGTGAGGTAGCTAAGGCATTTTACAAGTTTTGGCAACTTTGGAGATATAAATTTCGAAACAATTTTGCAGGGGCACGAGGCCGAGCCACGCGGTATTAGTAGCCATATCTGTGCTTGTAGACCTCTGCGGCTTGAAACCTTTTCCACAAATTATTATAGTAACACGTTGGATTTGGCCGAAATATGTTTCAATTGTTACATTGTTTCGTTTTGTCGCTGTGTGTACATCTGACTGCACTTCTTAACATTATTACATGACAGGCCGACTGTCAAGGCTCGCTAAATACAATGTTTATTCCTAATACAGGATATTTACCATCCCCAAACACACTCGCGTGATAACCTCTATATATTATTCCTGATAAACAATAATTTCAGATACAATTTCTGCGACCATTGCATAAAAATTCTTTGAAGTTGTATCACTGGTGAAGTACATTAATAATCATTTTCTGGTGTTTGAACTTTGAATTGTATTGAAGGAAAGTTAGAGAAAGTTCCTTTTTCAAGCTTAACAACTTCAATTGTCTTGTTATCATAAAATAATGTTGACTGTTCCAAAATCATGAAAGGTTCAATCTTGACATGCTTTGAGTCTTGTTTTTGTATCATTGCGTATCGAGATACGTAATACTATCGTATCCTGACCAGAATATCGAGATGCGTATCGTATCGTGACCTTCCTGTATCGCTGCAGCCCTGACAAATATGTCATTCCAAATATTGTTATAAAATTATACGTATAGAAACACGAACCTAAGTACTTATTTGTCGTCTTTTTTACTAAAACTGGAAGATGCCATTATTGTGACTGAGGGATTAAGATTGAGAAAAGTGGTGCACTCTACCGTAATAATTGTTGCTTTAGCGGTTCTGCATTTTGGATGTTTTTCGTATTGGGAGGATACTATGGTGGCCCAGAGTGGACTTCGCTCTCTCGCCCTCAGTTACGGCCGCGGGAAAACGATAAAGCGATAACACAAGACGAGAAGGCGATATCACAAGACAAGAAAGTGATACCACGAGACGAGAAAGCGATAGCACGAGACGAGAAAGCGATAGAGCGAGAAAGCAATTTGGGCATTACAGCGAGAATGCGATAAAACTAGACGAGAAAGCGAGAGAACGATACGAGAAAGCGACAGAACGAGAAAGGGATAGGACGAGAAGGCGATAGAGCGAGAAAGCTAGGCGAGAAAGCAAAAGAGTGAGATAGTGTGATATTTCCCATAATGCCGTAAATAACGGCGTAAATTAAAAAGGACTTTGCTGATATTCAGTGATCCGTCCCTATACTTTTCACCGCTTTTTTGCCTTTGATATCTCGTTTTGTTTACATACAATCATGTGTTTACTTTCTTGTATTGTAGAAAATTAGAAAGATTTACATACTACAACGGGAAAGTTGTTTATTTGTACTTCAGTTTGCAAATGCAAAAACTCAACTAGGGCCGTGGATTATTTGCGAGTTATTAAGGGGGTTATTACTTTTATGCCAAAATATTTGAATGTGAATGTTTGTCGCTGTTCATATTTTCATTTTATTCACAATACTACCCCATTCTTCCTTCAATCTTAAAACTGAAACTTTAAAAGATACATTGAACTGGAACAAATAATGAATTACGTGTAGATTATACATTGACAAATAATTGGCAGTATTATCAGACAGTGTTTGTAGTGTTTGCACTGTCTTAAGAATTATTTTGTCCGGTTAACAGGTTTGGAGTTGCAGCCGAATACGTGCTCGTCCGATTTAGGAATGACAATTATTTTGATTATGATGCATGTACATTATACATGTACACCGTTATACATATACACAGTTATGTTTCCCTCACAAAATACAGATAGATAGATATGTCTTTACCATAAGTCACATATACGACTTTTGAGAGCGTCATTAACCCGTAATCTCATTTCATGGACAATAGAAATGTGATGCGTCGGCAATATTATTTAAGAAAACTGATGAAAGAACATTGGGCGTTCTGCCCCAGGATCGCACCCATTGACCCGAGTCACGGAGGTATAAGAATGACGTCACGCTAAAAATAGCTTACCAGCGTAGTACATTACAGTTTGTGTTGCAATCTGGGAAAACCTTGGCTTAAGATAGACCAACGGTTATACATTCAAACATAGCCTAATCAGTATAATTAAAACTAAACAATAGTATTATAAAAATTCCTTTAAAATAGAAAGAGTGCAATGTTGCCAGTTCTTCTATGTTTACATTAGTTGCATAGGTAAAGGAGAATTGTTTTGTTACTGTAAACACGAGGACGAACTAGGTCACATAACAGTCTTCTCCACTGAAGGCAAACAGTTGTGTAAACAAACCTTCGAGGAAGGCAGTCCTCTGTATCCACGGGTTAACATAAACACACAAGCACATTTGTTATTGAAGGTAACCTAGGCCCGTCTCTGTAGTTTTGATAGGCTATGAAGTCGATAAACATATAAGCTCTATTTACATCGTGTAGGCTTCATTTCTCGTGTAACCATGCCTGCTGACGGATGGAAAGCATATTTGTCTAGTATTTATTTGAATCCCAAACACCCAGCCTCCTTTTCTGGGCCTGCTAAGTTGTATCACATTGTGAAAAAGGAGAGGAAATTTGATATTAGTTTGCATCACATAAAGAAGTGGTTGACATCCCAAGATGCCTATTCGCTTCCGCGACCTTTAAGATACAAGTTCAAGCGGAACAGAGTGGTGGCTTCAGGCCTCAATGCTCGATGGGATATTGACTTGGCTGATGTATCTAATATAGCCTCGGACAATGATGGTGTGAAATACTTACTCATAGCTATAAATGTATTTACACGTTTTCTGTGGGTTGAGCCCCTTAAAAATAAAACACTAGATGCGGTCAATAAGGCCTTGAAGAAGATATTTTCCCGTGCTACCCTGCCACAAATTATACGATCAGACAAAGGGCGAGAATTTGAAAATAAGAAAATGAGGTCTTATTTAAGAAACAAGGGCATCACTTACTATGCCACACAGAATGAAACCAAGGCTTCTTATGCCGAGAGAGTGATACGGACCCTCAAGACCACGATGTACAGATATTTCACCTACAAACAAACGTATCATTATTTGGATATTTTACAAGACCTCGTCCGGGATTATAACCACAGACCTCACAGATCATTGAATGAAAGATCACCCTCAGATATTAATCAAACGAATGAAGTTCTGGTATGGAAAGAACAATACATTGACACTTTGACGAGACCAGTCAAATCAAAAGCTGAAATCAAACAGAAGTCAATGAAGAAACCCTTTAAATTTAAAGTGGGCGATCAAGTGAGACTCTCTCATTTGAGACATACATTTCAAAGAGACTATCAAGAAAAATGGACTGAGGAAATCTTTATTATCAGAAGAAGGTTCTATCGTGATGGTATGCCTATCTATCTGTTGAAAGATATGGCTGATGATCCGGTTCAAGGCAGTTTCTATGCAAATGAACTACAGAGAGTAGACAAGCCTGCAGAGACTGTATGGAGAGTGGAGAAGGTTTTAAAGAAACGGAAGCGAGCTGGTGTTAAAGAGATGTTTGTGAAATGGATGGGCTATCCTAAAAAGTTTAACAGTTGGATCCCAGAGACTGACCTGGAAAATATATAAGGGTCTTCCTCTTATTCCAGTGTCAGTTGCATTTCTATCGTCATGGAGTCCACATCGTGTCCTGATTGTGGGAGACAGTTCTCTAGAAATGATAATATGCATAGACATAGGAGACAGATGCATTCATATCCTCCTCCTCCTCCTGGAACCTCACCTCCTCCTCCTCCTCCTCTGGGAACCTCACCTCCTCCTCCTCCTCCCCCTCCCACGTCTCCTCCTCCTCCACCTCCTCCAGCACTAAAAGAACAGTTCTACTTTACCATTCCATCCAATACTGTGTTGGTGGGTCCAAGTGGAAGTGGCAAGACTATGTTTGTGTACAACATTTTACTACAGAATCGCATCCAACCTGTACCCAATAACATTATCTGGTGTTATATGGAGTGGCAGCCTCTGTATCAGATAATCAGTGAACAGTTACCCTATGTGACGTTTGTGAAGGGGATTCCTTACAACCTGCGCGAGGATAACTATCTGGATGCACGGAATAACAACATGATTGTACTGGATGACCTCATGTCAGAGGCTAAAGATGATAAACGCATCTCCCAACTGTTCACCCGAACCTCTCACCATAAGAATGTCATTATTTTCTTACTGTTACAAAATCTGTTTCCCAGAGGTAAGGAGTCACGTGACATTGCTTTGAATTCTCATTACGTGACACTGTTTAATTCCCCTGTGGACAGACATCAAGTCAACTTGTTTGCCAGGCGCATCTATCCAAACAATGCTGATCAGTTTATGTCTGTGTATAAAGAAGCTGTTGAAAAACCCTATGGCAATCTGACAATCGATTTGCGTCCTACTACCTTGGAATCAGGAAGACTACAACCTAATGTACTTGAAACAGTCATCACCCCACAGCCCATAAAAGAGGAGCAGGCTGTCAATCAGTATCATTTGAAGCCAGACACCAGAAGAGATCACATCTTAGAAGTAGCCGCTCCAGTGGACAGTGAATCAGAGGACGACACTGCAACTATGCCTTCCTGTGACGAGTGTGGTATTGTGTTTGAAAATAATCATGACCTTCAGCGTCATGTCAGATCATGGTGCCCTGAGAATGGAGGGGGACCCCTAAGGAAACGAGTTAAAATGGAGACAGCTGATGAAAGTGATGTTCTACAGCCTACAATGACCTCTAAATTCAGTGAAGCTGATAAAGAGTGGGAGGTGAAAGGCTTAGAATACATGTGGAAACACACTCTAAAGCACTGTCAAGATGATGTCTTTAAGAAGAAAGAGGAGTATGAAGATCAGGGGAAAAGTGAGAGATGGATTGAAAACAAGCTCAAGAAATGCTGGGAAGCTACCTTTCTAGATCGAATGGCAACAGCTATCCGATATGTGAGTTACTTTGGATATGGACCCCTCTTCAAGCCTATCCTGGAGAAAGTGAGAGCTATGGATCCCGATATTGATTCCAAAGGATTGTCTGCTAAAATCAACAAGTGGATGAAACCTGTTGTCAAAGACATTCTGTCTCATGTAGATCTTTCTGAGGCTGAAGATCAAGAGCGTGAACAGTTAGATGTTGATGATGATGATGACACAGACACTGAATAATCACTCCATGTACATTTTTACTGTTATTGTCTTGATATTTTATTTTTGTGTTTTAATGAAATAAACCGTGTGTTAACAATTTTACATTTCTGTCTGTTTTTCATATGTAATTACATCAATCCTTGTGATGAAACTGATACAGAATAGCTGTAGGATTATCATTGCAGTAAGAAATTCCCTCAGCAAGTGTTCAACAACAACAAAAATAACAGACAATCGACGTTTAATGTGTATATTTATTCACATATAAGTCATTCAAAGGTACAACAAGCAACATAATGTTTTAATCACATAAAGTCCATTTCCCCCAGTAACAGCATTCACAGCAATGTTGACACAGTACATAGTTTTATTGCAACTGGGGAAGGTAACGTTTACTGTACTGAGGGTCTATGGATTTTTATGTGATTAAAACATTATGTTGCTTGTTGTTTCTTTGAATGACTTATATGTGAATAAATATACACATTAAACGTCGATTGTCTGTTATTTTTGTTGTTGTTGAACACTTGCTGAGGGAATTTCTTACTGCAATGATAATCCTACAGCTATTCTGTATCAGTTTCATCACAAGGATTGATGTAATTACATATGAAAAACAGACAGAAATGTAAAATTGTTAACACACGGTTTATTTCATTAAAACACAAAAATAAAATATCAAGACAATAACAGTAAAAATGTACATGGAGTGATTATTCAGTGTCTGTGTCATCATCATCATCAACATCTAACTGTTCACGCTCTTGATCTTCAGCCTCAGAAAGATCTACATGAGACAGAATGTCTTTGACAACAGGTTTCATCCACTTGTTGATTTTAGCAGACAATCCTTTGGAATCAATATCGGGATCCATAGCTCTCACTTTCTCCAGGATAGGCTTGAAGAGGGGTCCATATCCAAAGTAACTCACATATCGGATAGCTGTTGCCATTCGATCTAGAAAGGTAGCTTCCCAGCATTTCTTGAGCTTGTTTTCAATCCATCTCTCACTTTTCCCCTGATCTTCATACTCCTCTTTCTTCTTAAAGACATCATCTTGACAGTGCTTTAGAGTGTGTTTCCACATGTATTCTAAGCCTTTCACCTCCCACTCTTTATCAGCTTCACTGAATTTAGAGGTCATTGTAGGCTGTAGAACATCACTTTCATCAGCTGTCTCCATTTTAACTCGTTTCCTTAGGGGTCCCCCTCCATTCTCAGGGCACCATGATCTGACATGACGCTGAAGGTCATGATTATTTTCAAACACAATACCACACTCGTCACAGGAAGGCATAGTTGCAGTGTCGTCCTCTGATTCACTGTCCACTGGAGCGGCTACTTCTAAGATGTGATCTCTTCTGGTGTCTGGCTTCAAATGATACTGATTGACAGCCTGCTCCTCTTTTATGGGCTGTGGGGTGATGACTGTTTCAAGTACATTAGGTTGTAGTCTTCCTGATTCCAAGATAGTAGGACGCAAATCGATTGTCAGATTGCCATAGGGTTTTTCAACAGCTTCTTTATACACAGACATAAACTGATCAGCATTGTTTGGATAGATGCGCCTGGCAAACAAGTTGACTTGATGTCTGTCCACAGGGGAATTAAACAGTGTCACGTAATGAGAATTCAAAGCAATGTCACGTGACTCCTTACCTCTGGGAAACAGATTTTGTAACAGTAAGAAAATAATGACATTCTTATGGTGAGAGGTTCGGGTGAACAGTTGGGAGATGCGTTTATCATCTTTAGCCTCTGACATGAGGTCATCCAGTACAATCATGTTGTTATTCCGTGCATCCAGATAGTTATCCTCGCGCAGGTTGTAAGGAATCCCCTTCACAAACGTCACATAGGGTAACTGTTCACTGATTATCTGATACAGAGGCTGCCACTCCATATAACACCAGATAATGTTATTGGGTACAGGTTGGATGCGATTCTGTAGTAAAATGTTGTACACAAACATAGTCTTGCCACTTCCACTTGGACCCACCAACACAGTATTGGATGGAATGGTAAAGTAGAACTGTTCTTTTAGTGCTGGAGGAGGTGGAGGAGGAGGAGACGTGGGAGGGGGAGGAGGAGGAGGAGGTGAGGTTCCCAGAGGAGGAGGAGGAGGAGGTGAGGTTCCAGGAGGAGGAGGAGGATATGAATGCATCTGTCTCCTATGTCTATGCATATTATCATTTCTAGAGAACTGTCTCCCACAATCAGGACACGATGTGGACTCCATGACGATAGAAATGCAACTGACACTGGAGTAAGAGGAAGACCCTTATATATTTTCCAGGTCAGTCTCTGGGATCCAACTGTTAAACTTTTTAGGATAGCCCATCCATTTCACAAACATCTCTTTAACACCAGCTCGCTTCCGTTTCTTTAAAACCTTCTCCACTCTCCATACAGTCTCTGCAGGCTTGTCTACTCTCTGTAGTTCATTTGCATAGAAACTGCCTTGAACCGGATCATCAGCCATATCTTTCAACAGATAGATAGGCATACCATCACGATAGAACCTTCTTCTGATAATAAAGATTTCCTCAGTCCATTTTTCTTGATAGTCTCTTTGAAATGTATGTCTCAAATGAGAGAGTCTCACTTGATCGCCCACTTTAAATTTAAAGGGTTTCTTCATTGACTTCTGTTTGATTTCAGCTTTTGATTTGACTGGTCTCGTCAAAGTGTCAATGTATTGTTCTTTCCATACCAGAACTTCATTCGTTTGATTAATATCTGAGGGTGATCTTTCATTCAATGATCTGTGAGGTCTGTGGTTATAATCCCGGACGAGGTCTTGTAAAATATCCAAATAATGATACGTTTGTTTGTAGGTGAAATATCTGTACATCGTGGTCTTGAGGGTCCGTATCACTCTCTCGGCATAAGAAGCCTTGGTTTCATTCTGTGTGGCATAGTAAGTGATGCCCTTGTTTCTTAAATAAGACCTCATTTTCTTATTTTCAAATTCTCGCCCTTTGTCTGATCGTATAATTTGTGGCAGGGTAGCACGGGAAAATATCTTCTTCAAGGCCTTATTGACCGCATCTAGTGTTTTATTTTTAAGGGGCTCAACCCACAGAAAACGTGTAAATACATTTATAGCTATGAGTAAGTATTTCACACCATCATTGTCCGAGGCTATATTAGATACATCAGCCAAGTCAATATCCCATCGAGCATTGAGGCCTGAAGCCACCACTCTGTTCCGCTTGAACTTGTATCTTAAAGGTCGCTGAAGCGAATAGGCATCTTGGGATGTCAACCACTTCTTTATGTGATGCAAACTAATATCAAATTTCCTCTCCTTTTTCACAATGTGATACAACTTAGCAGGCCCAGAAAAGGAGGCTGGGTGTTTGGGATTCAAATAAATACTAGACAAATATGCTTTCCATCCGTCAGCAGGCATGGTTACACGAGAAATGAAGCCTACACGATGTAAATAGAGCTTATATGTTTATCGACTTCATAGCCTATCAAAACTACAGAGACGGGCCTAGGTTACCTTCAATAACAAATGTGCTTGTGTGTTTATGTTAACCCGTGGATACAGAGGACTGCCTTCCTCGAAGGTTTGTTTACACAACTGTTTGCCTTCAGTGGAGAAGACTGTTATGTGACCTAGTTCGTCCTCGTGTTTACAGTAACAAAACAATTCTCCTTTACCTATGCAACTAATGTAAACATAGAAGAACTGGCAACATTGCACCCTTTCTATTTTAAAGGAATTTTTATAATACTATTGTTTAGTTTTAATTATACTGATTAGGCTATGTTTGAATGTATAACCGTTGGTCTATCTTAAGCCAAGGTTTTCCCAGATTGCAACACAAACTGTAATGTACTACGCTGGTAAGCTATTTTTAGCGTGACGTCATTCTTATACCTCCGTGACTCGGGTCAATGGGTGCGATCCTGGGGCAGAACGCCCAATGTTCTTTCATCAGAAAACTAATTTCTTATAATTCCTTTCAATCAAACTGTCTTCGGGAATTCAATTCAATACTTGTAAATTGGGATTGTAAAATCGAGTTCAACTGACTTTAAGTCGGCCTTCCCGCCAAGTGAGACGAGATATCCGACTAAAGTATAGGCTTTTTGTTCAAGCAGGAATATTTATAGTCATGTAACAATTCTCTATCTAGTAAACTGTGTGGTTGTTATCAATTGTGCGTTCGGATGCGAGTTATGTAATTATCTACCACATATTACACAGACAGTGAGTCAGAGAGATAGTCATACATACAGACTGACACACGCACGCACGCACGCACGCACGCACGCACGCACATACATACATACATACATACATATATACATACATACATACATACATACATACATACATACATACATACATACATACATACATACATACATACATACATACATACATGTGAACCATTACGCAAGGAGTTGACAAATGTTTTAGGCGTGCCCGTTTGCGCTAAGACGGACCCCGGTCGCAAAAATGACAACGCGCTAGCCTGTATCAAAGCCGCCCTTGCCTCGGGAAGATGGGCAAGGGTGGAAACAAGACTTTGATAAAAAGGCTCGTGGACGCTCTAACCTCGGGAAAACGACTATGGTATTCCTTAACAATTCATTACCGTTGTCATACATGTATACCTTTTATCGTATAGAAACTCATAACACATAACACCCCTACGGCTGCGAACACGGGATACTGTTTTACCGTAAAGAAGGGATAAAGCGGTATAAACGAGCAAAATACATATCGCTCTCTCGTCTCGCGCAGTCGCTTTCTCGTCTAGTGTTTTGCTTTCTCGTCTCGTGGTATTGCTTTCTCGCGGCTGTAATTGAGGGCGAGAAACCGATGTTCCCTCTGGGCCACCATAGGATACCGGTCTGTATACACTGCAAATACTCTCTGGTAATCTGTCACCTTCTTTGTCTGTCAGGGATGAAACCTCAAATGTTTTCGTTGTGGGGTCGAATTGGTCGTCTGCTAATCATCGTTGTGAAGCCATTCGGAATAAGAACAGCGATCTCATTGGATATCGCGTTTTCATCATAAGGGACACAACTCGTGTTCTACATGGGTTGGCGCCGCGACCGAGCCAAGAAAAATAGGCTTGAAATGGCAAAGGTAGAAACTAGGCTTTGATACATGCTAGTGGACAGGCTTGCTTCGGGAAGATGGTGTAAGAGAGGGGCTGAATGGATCGTGTGGTCAGGCTCCGTAACTTGATATATATTGGTAACTGCTGATAGGAGATTTTATGACGCTCCGTGTGGCTTCGTTTGGATAATGAACAATACACGACTTTTTTAAAAACTTTTTTATTGTGCCTACCTTTTTTGCCAGCTCTCCCCATTTATTTTTTATCTTTTTCCTTTAATTTATTATATATTGTATTCAGGGTAAATTCCGTTACTTAAAAATATTTATCACCTCTTAGTTCAAATCAAAGTGGATATTAAACTGAAATAATGGGAAACCAAATTGATCGTCAGAGATAAATCTCAATGGAAAAAAAACCCATGTCGCTGTCAGTTGAACCGTTATGGTTTGGTTTTTGACCCTACATGTATTAACAGCTACAAGACACACAGCACAAAAAAATTTTAAATGTACTTTGTAACATGTCGAAATGACGAATATTATATATTTTTCACGAGTTTTAAAAGACCACATATTGCCATAATTGATTTAAGTACTCTTGGTTAATGTTTTCCAAGTAACCTGGTGGGAAAAGCAACCTTTACTATAGAATATTCCATTGTTACAGCGATGGGAGCGGTGAGGTAACTTAGTGGCTGAAGTGTTCGCTCGTCAAGCCGAAGACCCGGGTTCGATTCCCGACATGGGTACAATGTGTAATGACCATTTCTGGTGTCCCCGCCGTGATATTGCTGGAATATTGCTGAAAGCGACGTAAACCAAACTCACTCACTCCGAGCTGAACGAAATAACAAATGGATCCTAAACAATAATAATAATAATAATAATAATAATAATAATAATAATAATAATAATAATAATAATAATAGGCTATCTGAACGACCACTGCATCGAGTTTATGCGCAGTATGTTGAGCAGATAAGCAATCCTGCAGAGTCCTTCGCTTGGATGGAGTCGTCTGGCCATAAAAGTGAAACAGAAGGTTTTCTGTTTGCTGCCCAGGACCAGTCACATCCCACTCGAAACCGCCAATGTGTGATTTTGCATCCAAATGTAAGTATGAAATGTAGATTATGTGATGAATTAAATGAGACTGTCCAAAACACTGTCAGTGGATGCCAAGCTTTGGCACAAACACAGTATCTTAAACGGCATGATGGTGTAGCTCGATCATTTTATTACCGTCTTCGCCATGCTTGTAGTTTTGACACAGAGGTCCACCCATGGTACGACGCGGAATATGTAGTGGGCGTCATGGAAAATGATAAATACAAAATTCTTTGGTATAAGCCGATTTACAGCCTTAGACGTATCCAGGCCAACAAACCTGATCTTGTCCCTTATGCTAAATCCAATGAAATCATGTATATCATTGAATTTTCTGTCCCCTTTGACACTAATGTGATTGACAAGATTGAGGGAAAAAATGGCAAATATGCGGACCTCGCTTTCGAAATGTTACGTTTGCATCCCAAGTACCAAGTTGTCCGATTCCCCATTGTTCTCGGTGCCTTAGGTTTGGTACCTCCCAATCTGTTGACTGACATTGGGAGAGTACCCAGGTTTGCTACCAGGAATACAACCCTTCTGACAATATGGGTAATGCAGAAGGCTGCAGTGTTGGGGAGTCTTCACATTCTCGAAAAAGTTCTGGGTGGGTTTGACTAGGCAGCGCTTCCTGGGAAGTCCCATTCGCTGTCTGGGCTGCGTTGAGAGCGGGCAAGGGTCCTGAGCTGATGATGAGCCCAACCAGCCTGACTTTGCCAGGATCACCCAATCTCTCTTTGCTGCATTTTTTATTTTAATCTGTAAATTATAATGATAATGATAATAATAATAATAATAATAATAATAATAATAATAATAATCATAATCATAATCACAATCATAACGTCAATAATTATAAAACACATTTTTTTGTATAACAGTGTGTTATAGTTGGAAAAAAACCCACAAAGATAGTTTTCGAAAGGTTTATTGATTTCATTGTGTGAGTGAGTTTGGTTTCAAATCAATAATTTAGAAATCACCCATCAAAGTGTTTGGACCCACCAATACTTTTGGACCCGCCCATGCTTTTGGACCGACCGATGCTTTTGGAACCGCCCATACTTTTGGACCCGCCCATGCTTTTAGAACCACTCATACATTTGGACCCGCTCATGCTTTTAGACCCGTCCATACTTTTAGACCCACTCATGCTTTTAGACCCTGCCATGCTTTTGGACCCACCTATGCTTTTGGACCCACTCGTGCTTTTGGACCCGCCCATGCTTTTGGACCTACTCATGCTTTTAGACCCACTCATGCTTTTGGACCCACCCATACTTTTGGACCCGCCCATGCTTTTAGAACCACTCATACATTTGGACCCGCTCATGCTTTTAGACCCGTCCATACTTTTAGACCCACTCATGCTTTTAGACCCTACCATGCTTTTGGACCCACCTATGCTTTTGGACCCACTCGTGCTTTTGGACCCGCCCATGCTTTTGGACGCGCCCATGCTTTTGGACCCACCCATTCTTTTGGAACCGCTCATGCTCTTGGACCCGTCCATGCGTTTAGACACGCCCATACTGTTAGACCCACTCGTGATTTTAGACCCACCCATGCTTTTTGACCCGCCAAAACTTTTAGACACACTCATGCTTTTGGACCCACCCGTGCTTTTGGACCCACCCATGCTTTTGGATCCGCCGATGCTTTTGGACCCACCCGTGTTTTTGGACCCACCCATGCTTTTGGATCCGTCGATGCTTTTGGACCCACCCATACTTTTGGACCCACCCATGCTTTTGGAACCGCCCGTGCTTTTAGAACCAGCCTTGCTTTTAGACCCACTCGTGCTTTAAGACCCACTCGTGCTTTTAAACCCACCAGTGATTTTAGACCCACCGCTGCTTTTAGACCCACTCATGATTTTGGACCCACCCGTGCTATTAGATCCTCCCATGCTTTTAGACCTACTCATGCTTTTGGACCCACCCATGCTTTTAGACCCACTCATACTTTTGGACCCACCCATGCTTTTGGACCCACCCATGCTTTTGGACCCACCCATACTTTTAGACCCACTCATTCTTTTGGACCCGCCCATGCTTTTGGAACCGCCCGTGTTTTTAGACCCACCCATGCTTTTAGACCCCAGTGCTTTTCTACCAACCCATACTTTTGGAACCACCCATGCGTTTGGACCCACCCATGCTTTTGGACCCACCCATACTTTTAGACCCACTCGTGCTTTTAGACCCACCCATGCTTTTGTTCCCACCCATGCTTTTGGACCCAGTCATGATTTTTGACCCACCCATGCTTTTAGACCCACTCATACTTTTGGACCAACCCATGCTTTTGGACCCACCCATACTTTCAGACCCACTAAAACTTTTGGACCCACTCGTGCTTTTAGACCCAACCATGTTTTTGGACCCACTCACGCTTTTGGACCCACCCTTGCTTTTAGACCCACTCATGCTTTTGGACCCACCCATACTTTTGGACCCGCCAATGCTTTTGGAACCGCCCGTGTTTTTAGACCCACCCATGCTACTAGACCCACTCGTGCTTTTTGACCGATCCAAATTTTTGGAACCACCCATGCTTTTGGACCCACCCATGCTTTTGGACTCACCCATACTTTTAGACCCACTCGTGCTTTAAGACCCACCCGTGATTTTAGACCCAGTCATGCTTTTAGACCCACCCATGCTTTTAGACCCACTCATGCTTTTGGACCCACCCATACTTATTGACCCGCCCATGCTTTTGGAACCGCCCGTGTTTTTAGACCCACCCATGCTTTTAGACCCCAGTGCTTTTCTACCAACCCATACTTTTGGAACCACCCATGCGTTTGGACCCACCCATGCTTTTGGACCCACCCATACTTTTAGACCCACTCGTGCTTTTAGCCCCACCCATGCTTTTGTTCCCACCCATGCTTTTGGACCCACTCATGATTTTTGACCCACCCATGCTTTTAGACCCACTCATACTTTTGGACCAACCCATGCTTTTGGACCCACCCATACTTTCAGACCCACTGAAACTTTTAGACCCACTCGTGCTTTTAGACCCAACCATGTTTTTGGACCCACTCATGCTTTTGGACCCACCCTTGCTTTTTAGACCCACTCATGCTTTTGGACCCACCCATACTTTTGGACCCGCCAATGCTTTTGGAACCGCCCGTGATTTTAGACCCACCCATGCTACTAGACCCACTCGTGCTTTTTGACCGATCCAAACTTTTGGACCCACCCATGCTTTTAGACCCACTCATGCTTTTGGACCCACCCATACTTATGGACCCGCCCATGCTTTTGGAACCGCCCGTGTTTTTAGACCCACCCATGCTTTTAGACCTCAGTGCTTTTTGACCCACCCATACTTTTGGAACCACCCATGCTTTTGGACCCACCCATGCTTTTGGACTCACCCATACTTTTAGACCCACTCATGCTTTTAGACCTACTCGTGCTTTTTGACCCACCCATACTTTTGGAACCACCAATGCTTTTGGACCCACTCATTCTTTTGGACCCACCCATACTTTAAGACCCACTCGTGCTTTTAGACCCACCCGTGCTTTTAGACCCACCCATGCTTTTGGAACCACCCATGCTTTTGGACCCACTCATGCTTTTGGACCGAACCATGCTTTTGGACCCACTCATGCTTTTGGACCCACCCATGCTTTTGGACCCACTCATGCTTTTGGACCAACCCATGCTTTTAGACCCACTCATGCTTTTGGACCCAACCGTGCTTTTAGATCCACCCATGCTTTTGGACCCACCCATGCTTTTGGAACCAGTCGTGCTTTTAGACCCACTCATGCTTTTAGACCCACTCGTGCTTTTGGACCCACCCATACTCTTAGACCCACTCGTTTTCGTTGTGGGGTCGAATTGGTCGTCTGGTAGTCATCGTTGTGGAACCATTCGGAATAAGAACAGCGATCTCATTGGATAGCGCGTTTTCATCATAAGGGACACAACTCGTGTTCTACATTGGTTGGCGCCGCGACCGAGCCAAGAAAAATAGGCTTGAAATGGCAAATGTAGAAACTAGGCTTTGATACATGCTAGTGGACAGGCTTGCTTCGGGAAGATGGTGTAAGAGAGGGGCTGAATTGATCTTGTGGTCAGGCTCCGTAACTTGATATATATTGGTAACTGCTGATAGGAGATTTTATGACGCTCCGTGTGGCTTCGTTTGGATAATGAACAATACACGACTTTTTTAAAAACTTTTTTATTGTGCCTACCTTTTTTGCCAGCTCTACCCATTTATTTTTTATCTTTTTCCTTTAATTTATTATATATTGTATTCAGGGTAAATTCCGTTACTTAAAAATATTTATCACCTCTTAGTTCAAATCAAAGTGGACATTAAACTGAAATAATGGGAAACCAAATTGATCGTCAGAGATAAATCTCAATGGAAAAAAACCCATGTCGCTGTCAGTTGAACCATTATGGTTTGGTTTTTGACCCTATATGTATTAACAGCTACAAGACACACAGCACAATTTTTTTTATAAATGTACTTTGTAACATGTCGAAATGACGAATATTATATATTTTTCACGAGTTTTGAAGGACCACATATTGCCATAATTGATTTAAGTACTCTTGGTTAATGTTATCCAAGTAACCTGGTGGGAAAAGCAACCTTTACTATAGAATATTCCATTGTTACAGCGATGGGAGCGGTGAGGTAACTTAGTGGCTGAAGTGTTCGCTCGTCAAGCCGAAGACCCGGGTTCGATTCCCGACATGGGTACAATGTGTAATGACCATTTCTGGTGTCCCCCGCCGTGATATTGCTAGAATATTGCTGAAAGCGACGTAAACCAAACTCACTCACTCCGAGCTGAACGAAATAACAAATGGATCCTAAACAACAACAATAATAATAATAATAACAACAACAAATAAATAAATTAATAATGATAATAATAATAATAATAATAATATTATTATTATTATTATTATTAATAATAATACTACTACTAATAATAATAGGCTATCTGAACGACCACTGCATCGAGTTTATGCGCAGTGTGTTGAGAAGATTAGCAATCCTGCAGAGTCCTTCGCTTGGATGGAGTCGTCTGGCAATAAAAGTGAAACAGAAGGTTTTCTGTTTGCTGCTCAGGACCAGTCACTTCCCAGTCGAAACCGTCAATGTGTGATTTTGCATCAAAATGTAAACATGAAATGTAGATTATGTGATGAATTTAATGAGACTGTCCAAAACACTGTAAGTGGATGCCCAGCTTTGGCACAAACACAGTTTCTTAAACGGCATGATGGTGTAGCTCGATCATTTTATTACCGTCTTCGCCATGCTTGTAGTTTTGACACAGAGGTCCACCCATGGTACGACGCGGAATATGTAGATGGCGTCATGGAAAATGATAAATACAAAACTCTTTGGTATAAGCCGATTTACAGCCTTAGACGTATCCAGGCCAACAAACCTGATCTTGTTCTTTTTGCTAAATCCAATGAAATCATGTATATCATTGAATTTTCTGTCCCCTTTGACACTAATGTGATTGACAAGATTGAGGGAAAAAATGGCAAATATGCGGACCTCGCTTTCGAAATGTTACGTTTGCATCCCAAGTACCAAGTTGTCCGATTCCCCATTGTTCTCGGTGCCTTAGGTTTGGTACCTCCCAATCTGTTGACTGACATTGGGAGAGTACCCAGGTTTGCTACCAGGAATACAACCCTTCTGACAATATGGGTAATGCAGAAGGCTGCAGTGTTGGGGAGTCTTCACATTCTCCGAAAAGTTCTGGGTGGGTTTGACTAGGCAGCGATTCCTGGGAAGTCCAATTCGCTGTCTGGGCTGCGTTAAGAGCGGGCAAGGGCCCTGAGCTGATGATGAGCCTAACCAGCCTGACTGTGCCAGGATCACCCAAACTCTCTTTGCCGCATTTTTTATTTTAATCTGTCAATAATAATAATAATAATAATAATAATAATAATAATAATAATAATAACGTCAATAATTATAAAACACATTTTTTTGTATAACAGTGTGTTATAGTTGGGAAAAAAACCACAAAGATAGTTTTCGAAAGGTTTATTGATTTCAAATCAATACTTTAGAAATCACCCATCAAAGTGTTTGGACCCACCAATACTTTTGGACCCGCCCATGCTTTTGGACCCACTCATGCTTTTAGACCCGCCCATACTTTTGAAACCCACTCATGCTTTTAGACCAAATAATGCTTTTGGACCCACCCATGCTTTTGGACCCACCAATGCTTTTGGACCCGCCCATACTTTTAGACCCACTCATGCTTTTAGACCCACTCATTATTTTAGACCAACCCATACTGTTAGACCCACCCATGCTTTTGGACCCATCCATGCTTTTGGACCCGCCCATACTTTTAGACCCACTCATGCTTTTAGACCCACTCATGCTTTTAGACCCACCCATACTGTTAGAGCTACCCATGCTTTTGGACCCACTCATGCTTTTGGACCCACCCATACTTTGGGACCCGCCCATGCTTTTGGAACCGCCCGTGCTGTTAGACCCACCAATGCTTTTAGACCTACTCGTGCTTTTGGACCCTCCCATACTTTTGGACCCACCCATGCTTTTCGACCCTCCCATACTTTTGGACCCACCCATACTTTAAATCCCTCTCGTGCTTTTAGACCCACCCGTGCTTTTAGACCCACCAATGCTTTTACCCATTTATGCTTTTGGATTCAACCGTGCTTTCAGATCCACCCGTGCTTGTAGACCCACTCGTGCTTGTACTGTTGGACCCGCCTTGACTGTTTGATCCTTCCACACTTGAAGACATGTCCGAGACGCTATAAATATAAAACGCCAGAGAATAATCACCCATTTATCCACCGAAACAGATTCCACTAGGCGTAAAAGGCAAAACTAGTGGTGAAAATTATACCATGTCATTTGAAACAGCCGCCTTCTACTTGACATATATGTTCCAGTTTGTTACAGTCTGACTGTTGCAGTTCTTCACACCTTGCCTTGATTGACAGGTCCTATAAACCTGTTTTTGATCCTATTCTTCGTTGATTAGGCACTTATATATGTGTATAAATCAAACAATCATCTGATTCATGTCCCGCTATGGTATGTATTCCTACGCCTGAAATGTTTATCAATCTCGCAATTTTTGTCTGCTTAGATTTTAACTGTTTTTGATTAAACTATTGTAGATAACACATGTTTTCGTTGTCGAATTTAATTATAAGGATTGACTGTGTATTTGTTTAAATTCATTGAGGTAAGAATCGAAAAACATATGTTCAAACTTGTGTAGGAATCCTTAAATAAATGTATCACCGAATATCAGTGATGACACCGGGCCGGGTGTTCGAGAAAAAAGATAAGCTTGTAATAAACGAACACGTTTGTAAATGATACACGTAAATGCATTTAGCAGTCCCCTGATACAAAGGTACTCTCTAATATCTACTGGCGGAAAAAGTAAATATGCTTCATACTAGTGGTGTAAATGTTGTGTCATAAAAAATAACAATATATTATCAATGTTTCATCAAATTTAAAAAATGATGTTTTATCAATGTTTTGACAAATCAATTGACAAAATCCATACCTGTTAACAGGGGACAGAGCGCGCACACTAAAAGTAGGGTGGTAACAGTTCAGCTAACATTGTCAGTATCGGGTGTGACCACTGCTTGCTTTGATGCAGGCGAGGGGGATATTGTTCCAAATGTCAGATTGGCCCAACTGAGCCAGCGTTACCGAGTGGTTCTGGTCATGTCGTAGACATCCTCCCGTCTCATCCCAGACATATTGTGCGGGAGAGGTCTTGGGAAACAGCCGGCCATGGCAGTACAGCAATGTTATGCTGTCCCAAAGAGTCTGTTACAACATGGGTGGGCGGCCATTATCCTGCTGCAAAGTGACGTTACGTCCCTTCATTTGCACAATAGGATAGAACATGATCTCGAACAATGTCGCCCGGGTAGTGTACACCATTCAAATTGCCATTAACAGTGATGAGTTGTGTTCTCTGATGAGTTTTGATACCACCCCATACCATTACAGGTGATCATGAGGTGAGGTGAAATGGGGTTTAACGTCGCGTCCAAGATTATTGCACTTATATAGCGACGTGCTTGCAAGTGTGTGTGTGTGTGTCTGCTTGTACTTGTCCGGACTGATGCCGATTTATAGTGCTGGCTCACTGAGATAACATGCCGCAGTTTAACATGAATACCCCACTCAGACCATCTTTTAACGTCTTTTGGTATGACGCGGCCGGGGATCGAACCCCGGACCTTCCGCTCTCCCGGCGGACGCTCTACCACAAGACCACGGAGGCGCTCCCATACCATTACACGTCGATCCCCAAACTAACGGCGTTGAGTAACGCAAGCGTCGCTAAAACGTTCTCCTGGACGCCTGTAGACCCTTGCGAGACCATCAGAGCTGGACTCATCTGTGAACAGTAAACTGTTTTATCTTTTCAACTAATCTTGTTTCACCGCCCCCTGGCCATTCATAAGTGTTCCCCTGCCGTAGATTACGTCACCAGAGAGATTATATTGTGTTTCGTTGAGTATTAAAATGTCTGGCAACTTCGGTTTGCTATTTGCAGGATACCCATGGCGCGCAGACGCCGATTATCAGTAAGCCGTTGCATTGCGTGGCGCGGTTTACCGTTATACAAACGCGTTTCTATGAACACTTGAACAGTCAGTGTGTGCCATTCACCTAAAAACGACCGCTCCCGTGGTCTTGTGGTAGAGCGTCCGCCCGAGAGCGGAAGGCCCGGGGTTCGATTCCCAGCCGCGTCATACCAAAAGACGTTAAAATATGGTGCTTGTTATTACCCTGCCTGGCGACTCGTGGTCCCAACAAACACGCAAACATCCAAATTGTGCGCCCTGCATTAACATGCACGTGCAATTTTTTAATACGTATTAAAATATACAATATTTAATTTTAGAATAAATATATATTTTATCGAACTTAATATGAAGCACAGTCACTTTTCCCCGTTAATATTTAATACTTTTTTTACCTCATCTAGATCCAATTATTGGTTGAATAACACATCTTATGTATTACTTTTAAATGTTCATGCTATTTAATCGTGTCATCACATCTGTCCATGAATATCCAATTATTACCATATATATAATAATGTTTGAGGGTGTTATG